>NC_044918.1:20070238-20126159 GCF_003576645.1 Ipomoea triloba | reverse complement strand
TATATATATATATATATATATATATATATATATATATATATATATATATATATATATATATAAAAGGAAGCACTACACTGAGAAAAAATAAAATTATAAATGTTGAGAATTGTACATTTTGGGTGTGGTTTGTTCAAACATTGAAATCGAAATGATAACGGAAAGCAAATACTTAGTAATAGTAATGGGTAATAGGAAAGCCAAAGACCTTGTGCTCTTGTGGCACCCGGTTACCACCCCACATTAAAACATGTGGGTTCGAGTCTCAGTGGAGGTGATATTGGCTTTGTGCTTCATTTGGTAGAAATATAAACTAATACGAGTCATCCATATGAAATATCAATTGATCAAATGTAGTTTTTAAAAAATATGCAGTGGCATTTTTGTAAATAACTTAAACTGTGAGTGCAAGTAAAATGTGTTAAAAGTGCAAGTGCAAATAAAAATTACTTAAAAAGTTATATATAATGTAACATATCATATGCGAAAGTTTCTTTAGGTGATCAAAAATAGGATTTAATGTCATCCATTGATCTAGTGTAGAAAGTCGAATCTAACTAGTGGGACTGTGGTAATTTTGTATAAGTTATTTAGTTAATTTTTTTTTTATATCTTTTAGTGTGCATTATTTTCCTTCTCTCAGTGCACATTTTTCTTCTTTGAGTGCATATTTTTGTCTCTTCTAGAACAAAGTTTCTCCATTCGAGTGCACAATGTTGTGCCGAACGGACTAGTCTGATAGCCCAAGCTATTTAAGCGTATTCTTTGTGTTTACAAGTGATGTGGAACAAAATATATAGAGAATTTATATGTAAGCTCATCATTAGTAATTTTTATTAAATTTATTACAAAATAAAATATTTTTTTTATCAAAATAAATAATTAAAAATTAAAAATTATTATAATTATTACATTATAATGTAAATACATTATTTATTTTTAGTTAGAATTTAGAAATGGAAATTTATATTGTCTGAATTATGGATAACTTTATTTTTATTAGTGTAAATGCACTAGTTTATTAAATTTTAAAATTCAGAATGTTAATTTAAAAAAATCAAAAGTTTTAGTTGAACCCATCTAATAAGCCCAAGACTTTAGGATTAGCACCAAGAATTTTAAACGGCGCAAAAATTTTTTTAACAAAAAGTCCAAATCAATATGTCAGACAATATGATAGTTTATTTCCCTACTGCAAGGACCCAAAGCTAGAAATGATAGGCATTGTGGGCGGTTGTTATGCCATGGATCCGAGTCCACTTATGTGACATGGGTTCACCTTATAAGGTTAATTCAGGTATGTGTTCACAATTTTAAGACTTTTTGTTTATAATTGTAGAAATCTATGTTCACAATTTTTTAACTCAATGTTCACAAAATTTGAACTCTATATTTATAATTTTTGAACTCTAATTCACAATTACAGAACTCTATGTTCACAATTTCATAATTCTATATTCAATAGCATACAGATTTTTGAATCTATATAACAAAATTGTGAATTTAGAGTTCAAAATTTGTAGATATTGAGTAATATATTTTTGTATATTGAGATTTAAAATTGTGAATATAGAATTATAGAATTATGAACATAAAGTTCTAAAATTGTGAACATAGAGTTTTAAAATTATGAACCCGGGTCCAGAGCAAAATTTGCGCATTGCGGGGGCTCCATACTTATCATGGACTGCTTATTACTTTTGAGAATTATTTGAGAGTATGTTATATTTTTTTATTCTGACTTTATCTTTGAAAAATATTATATTGAATGGGTATGAATATTTCAGAGTCATTTCCATTTTTGGTCCTACTATTATTTGGGCATTGCCAATTTTAGTCCACTTCATTAATTTTTGCCACATTACAGCCAGTCTTATTTAGTTCTTGTCACTTTTAGTCCACCGTTAAAATTTTCGTCAAATAACCGTCCAAAATATGGATATTTTGGTCTTTTCATGCTCTAATCATCTCCCTTACCCTTTGCAATGGTCTTCCTTACACATTTTCATCCAATGAAGAGGTTCAGCGAAAGCCATGGCTTTGTAATGTGGCTCACATGGCTTCCACCGGACCTCTTTATTGGATGAAAATGTGTAAGGAAAACCACTGCAAAGAGTCAAGGAGATGAGCAAAGCATGAAAAGACCAAAAATACCCCTGTTTAGGATGACCATTTGAAGAAAATTTTAACGGTGGACTAAAAGTGGCAAGAACTAAATAAGACTGGCCGTAATGTGGCAAAAATTAATGAAGTGGACTAAAATTGGCAATGCCCCAATAACAGTAGGACCAAAAATGGAAATGACTCAATATTTCATGTGAAAGTATGTAAAAGGTTGCAATTCAACTACGATAGTGAAATCGATTGTCTTTAAAATTTTATCTATTGATAAAATCATAGTGAGTAGTACAATAAATTATATCAACTCTTCATTATAATCTATTTTTTCAATATTAATTGTATTTCCACATATCAACTCTTTACTATAATCTTTATCTTTTCAATCTTAATTCTACTTCCACATATTGTATGAATATTATCGGTTCTTCAATGTATATCTTTCCAATGTTAATTTTACAAATTAGTGGATGCATGCATGCATAAAATCTAGAGACGAGTTTCTATTTCAATTATTTAAAACATTCGAAAATAAACATTATTTTGAGTGTAAATTAATTTTGGTGATTATATGGATAAACCTTTCTTGATTCAATCAATCATTACTTTTTTGGATAAAATTGTTTCCCTCCCACTATAATTGTATGAAAACAAACATTTAGAAATTTTGAATTTAAATAATAGATAAGCAAACAAAATGTGAATCTGATGATAAATAGTGGTCTAAATTAAAGTTTTCAAGTACTCTGCAACAAATATTAAAACACTCAGTAATTTGTTTTTTCTTTGTTACAAACCCTAATTCAATAAGCAATTATAATATGGGCATTCGTTATCATCGATCACTTGAACAGCCTTGATATCAAAATACCAGTCTTTGAAAAGCTTTTCAATAGTCTGTAAAAAATAAAAAATTAAAAAAAAAAAAACCGAAAAAGAAGGATGGAAAAATATAAGCTCAACACTCAACCTCAATTAACCTTGAAAGCTAAAGATTAAGAAGAATAAGTAGCACAAACCTTCAAAATTGAATACAATATAATTGATATGAATTGAAGATTTAAGCTTAGAAGCTCTACTGGATGGAAGAAGATGATGAGCTTAGTTCTATTCCTGGAAATGAAGATGAGTATTTATAGCCCGTGAAGGAGAGGAGGCGAGAGCTGCAACGTTCAAATTTCAACGATCACATTCCAACAGTCCGATTGCAATGTTTGACTCCCAACGGGAGTAGCTCGCGGGTTCTGAAGTCCCGTCCCTAGACCCGTCAAGCAGGGCCGGTTTTTTGATTTGCGGGACCTGTGCTAATAACTAAGTGAGGCCTATCAAAGTATAAATAAACTGCGAATTGAAGAAAAATTGCAAAGAAAAAAATGCAAAAAACTTAATTTTGGACCAATATAATCACAAATACATATATTAACTATTAGGGCAGGGCTGGACTAGAGGCCCCCAAAATTTTGGGGCCCTGTGCGGTTGCAAAAATCACGCTAGGTGGCGCCCGGCCGCGTCAAGGAATGCCAGAATCGGCCTCGTCCGCGGCCGGGCGCCTAGGCAGCAGCTTAGTTAACTGAATCGTCTCAACCCTGATTTTTTTAAAGGGTTATTCACCAAAACCATGTCGTTTTGGCGAATAACACCTAAATTGTTTGTTTTCTTTTTTTTTGTTTTTTTGTGAAAATGTGTTTTAACTTGTAATTCTTTAAAGTTATATACAATTTAACTATTGAATAATAAATTATAATTCTATACATTTTTTTTTAGACTTTTACAACAATTAAAAAATGTAAGATTATTGTAAATAATAAATTAAGTGATAGTGGCACCTAGTGTCCCGGTTTACACTCCCAATGATGGGAGTGGGTTCGAGCCTCAGTGGAGGTAACTTTTGACTCTTTGTGCTTCAGTAGATTGAGAAAGTAGCTATGGGCAGATACTACATTGTAACAGAGTTAATAGTACTCAAAAAAAAAAAAAAACCGACATTCAATAATGACATCAATTAATTAAAAACAGCGTATATAGGCGAACATTGAAATCGAAATGATAATGAAAAGCAAATAATTAGTAATAGTACTGAGTTTAAGTAGAAATTAAAAAGTCAAAGAAATCATTTGTTTGATAGTAAATAGGAATCCAAATCTAAATAAATAAATAATTAAGTGTGTGTGTGTGTAGTTGCGAAAATCGCGCTAGGCGGCAATCGGCCGCGTTGAGGAATGCCGATATCGGCCTCCTCCGCTGCCGGGCGCCTAGGCGGCGACTTAGCCGACTGAATCATTTCAACCCCGATTTTTTCTTAAAAGGGTTATTTGCCAAAACGACGTCGTTTTGACGAATAACCCCTAAATTGTTCAATTTTTTGTGAAAATGTGTTTTAACTTTTAAGTTTTAAATTGTAATTGTTTAAAGTTGTATACAATTAACAATTAAATTAATCAATTATAACTTTATAGATGTTTTTTAGACTTTAAGGTAATTAGGTATTAGAATTTTAATATTTAACAACAGCAACGTGATTTATTTAACAGCAAGGGATCTTGGAGTCGAGATCTTGGCCTTCTCACATCTTCACCTTCTTCCTCCCTTGGCGTCGAAAGAAGACATGCGTACGTGAGCAGCTTCTTGGCGTTTGGGTGAACTCACAGATCACAGCTTCTACCTTCTTCCTCCCTTGGCGTCGAAAGCAGACTCTGGTGAGAACGATTGTCCAGGGTAGAAATATGAACTAATTTGAGTCTGTCCATATGAAATATCCATGAATCAAATGTAATTTATAAAACATAGGCAGTGATATTTTTGTAAATAACCCAAACTTTGAGTGTAAGTAAAATGTGTTAAAATTGTGAGCAACATCTGTAAGTGTGCAAATAAAAATTACTTAAACGTTATATATAACATAACATATCATATGCGAAAGTTTCTTTAGGTGAAAAATAAGGTTTAATGTCATCCATTGATCTAGTGTAGAAAGTTGAATCTTACTCGGTGGCACTATGGTAATTTTGCATAAGTTAATTTTTTTTTTTTTATCTTTTAGTGTGTATTATTTTCCTTCTTCCCGTGCACATTTTTTCTTCTTTGAGTGCATATTTTTGTCTCTTCTAGAACAAAGTTTCTCCATTCGAGTGCACATTGTTGTGCCTTGCAACGCACAATCGCATATTGTTGTGCCGAACATACTAGCATGATAGCCCAAGCTATTTAAGCGTATTCTTTGTGTTTTCAAGTGATGTGGAACAAAATATATAGAGAATTTATATGTAAGCTCATCATTAGTAATTTTTATTAAATTTATTACAAAATTAAATATTTATTATATAAATAAATAATGTAAAATAAAAAAATTATTATAGTTATTAAATTATACCGTGCACCACGGTGCACATAGCAATGTGCACCACGTACGTAAACGACGTCGTTTTGAGCATTGTAAATTGATCGTTCGTTTTTTCGGAAATCACGTTTCCCGTTTCGGCCGATCTCTATATTTATGTTAATATTCTGTGTATTCTAGACAATCATTCTGTGTATTCTAGGCAACCGTTCTGTGTATTCTAGGCAATCGTTCTGTGTATTCATGTTAGTAACACATGTTGTGAACTTGTGATGTGTTTGTGCATTCGAATGTTTAGGAGGATGAGTTCTGTGTATTTTGTGTCAATATTCTGTGTATTTTGTGTCAATATTATGTGTATTCATGTTATTAACACAGGTTGTAATGTGTTTGTGCATTCGAATGTTAGGATGATGAGTTCTGTGTATTTTGTGTCAATATTCTGTGTATTATGGGCAAACATTCTGTGTATTATAGGCGAACGTTCTGTGTATTCTAGATAATGATTATGTGTATTATAGATAATGAATTCACTGAAGTCATTCGCGTCCGCGCCCACTAACATCTATGTATTTTGTGTCAATATTTTGTGCATTCTGGGCAAACATTCTGTGTATTATAGGCAAACGTTCTGTGTATTCTAGATAATGATTATGTGTATTATAGATAATGAATTCCCTAGAGTCATTCGCGTCCGTGTCCACTAACATCGAAACGACGTCGTTTACGTATATGGTGCACATTGCTATGTGCACCGTGGTGCAGGGTATAACGATTGTTGTGGGGCTCCATACTTATCATGGAGTACTTATTACTTTTGAGAATTATTTGAGAGTATATATGTTATATTTTTTTATTCTTATTTTCTTTGAAAAATATCATATTGAATGGGTATGAATATTTCATGTGAAAATATGTAAAAGGTTGCAATTCAACTAAGATAGTGAAATCGATTGTCTTTAACTTTTAATCTATTGATGAAATCATAGTGAGTAGTACATCAAATTATATCAACTCTTCATTATAATCTTTATTTTCCAATATTAATTATATTTCCACATTTCAACTCTTTACTATAATCTTTATCTTTTCAATTTTAATTCTACTTTCACATATTGTATGAGTATAATCGTTTCTTCAATGTATATCTTTTCAATGTTAATATTACAAATTAGTGGATGCATGCATGCATAAAATCTAGAAATGAGTTTCTATTTCAATTATTTAAAACATTGGAAAATAAACATTATTTTGAGTGTAAATTTATTTTGGTGATTATATGGATAAAACTTTTTTGATTCAATCAATCATTACTTTTCTGGATAAAATTGTTTCCCTCCCACTATATTTATATGAAAACAAACTTTTAGAAATTTTAAATTTAAATAATAGATAAGCAAACAAAATGTGAATCTGATGATAAATAGTGGTCTAAATTAAAGTTTTCAAGTACTCTGCAACAAATATTTAAAAGCTCAGTAGTTTATTTTTCTTTCTTACGGTCCCTAATTCAATAAGCAATTATAATATGGGCATTGGTTTTCATCGATCACATGAACATCCTTGATATCAAAATACCAGTGTCTGAACAGCTTTTCAATAGTCTATTAAAAACAACGAAAAAGAAGGGTGCATATCAATTAGAATGATGAAAGGCAACTCTCAAGTTTAATTTTCAAAAAAATTAATAATTGCATGCATACTAAAAACTAATTTATACCATATAGCTAGCTAGTATGTATAGGACGCTTAATTGTTGAATAAATTACTTATCTAAGCTTGAAATTGTAATTATTTGTCTCCTTGATGGTTGGTGATTTGTTTTGGTGAAACTTGTAAAATTTAACTTGTGATGGATGATTCAAGGCGTAACATGCAATTGATCGATCTATTCCCTTGCCAATATCTTTATTAACCACTAATAAATTAGATAAATTCTTAATCTAGTGTATTATGCATTGCTAGTGAAGGTTTATGTGAAAACCGGTGTTGGTTGATTTACTAGAACTTGCCTAATTACTCCTCAAGTAAGACTCAAAGATTTTCAGGCTTAGAAATGATTTAAGTCATTTTTGTTAGCCCCGAGCCTTCAAACCTACCCGTTATTTATGTTACCCTCGTTACCTCCATTGATTCCTTTGATTTTTGTTAAGCCCCGCTGCATTTACTTTTCTTGTAACCTTGTCATTTAATCCGTAACCATACCCAAAAAATATTTTCCTTAACTCTTGAGAGAATTTACTATTTATTCTTAACATTTTTGTTGAAGAGATTTAAAATGGAGTTTTGATTTTGTAAGCAACATTTATCATGCAAATATGAAGTTTTGTCAAAATTTGAGTGAAAGAAAAAAATATGAAAAAAGTATAAAATGAAAAAGGAAAAAAAGAAAAGAAGAAGAAGAAGAAGAAGAAGAAGAAGAAGAAGAGAAAGTTACGAAAAAGAAAAAAAAATTGAAGAATAAAGGTAAAAAATTTATATTTCACTCTTTTATATTTTAATCCCTACTATAAAAAAAAATGTTGTATTGTTCTCATTTGTAAAATGCTCCTAAAATTTTTATCTCTTCTAATCCCAAATTGTGAATAAATGTGAAAATTTCTCTCTTTTTGATTTCTATACCCTTCTTTGTTAAACCTTAACCCTTAGCCCCATTATAAACTTAATACAAGTCCTACTTGATCTTAGCATTCAATCTTAGAATAAACTAGTGGGAGTATGAATGACAAGCTTATGGAACTTAGTTCAAATGCCAACCTTTGCACAAACTCAACTTAGTATGTGCACACTTGATTTTCACGCACTTAAATGATAATGGTGCTTGTTTATTGGCTTAAGAATGAAACTTGTGTACCATGCTAAGATGATTCTTGAATCAAGTTGAAACAAATTGGATTTTTTGTTTGATAGGTTGTGCAAGGAGGGAGCTGGGTATGAACAATTTTAATGCTATGATTTGTAATTTATTCCTTGCCTTTACTTGAGGACAAGCAAAAGGTTAAGTGCGGGGGAGTTGATGAGTGCATATTTGATTATATTTAATTCTCATATTGAAGCTTATTTTCCAATAGATGATATAATTTGTGATCAATATAAATTTGATTTTCTTTACTTTGGTTAATAATTGCTAAATATATTTTATTTGAAATAGAGTAAAGAAATTAAGTATATTATAATTAATTAGATGATTTACCTAATCCTAATTTGCGTGTTAATCTCTAAATTATCTAATATTTTATGGTGTTGGTGGAATTCATAGGTGTTGAAAGTTGGTGGAGCCAAAATGACAAAATAAGTATTACATTTTATTTTGATTAGTATTACATTTGAGCATATAAGTATGGCATTTGTGCATATAAGTATTACATTTGCATCTTGACCCGACCCGTCTCACGGTGAGACGGTCTCACACAAGTTTTTGCCATTATTTAAAAGAGTTAATACCCAATATAGTCCTCGACTATAGTGGTTTTACTCAATTTAGTCCTAAATGACTTTTTGTACTCAATTTAGTTCTCGACTTTGATGATTTTACTCAATTTAATCCTTTGTTAAAAATTCTGTTAGTTAACGGTTAGAAATAGGGTTCTAATGGTAATTTCTCATCCTTCATCCTATTTGGGATGATTCATCTTCTTCCCCTTATTCAGATCCAAGCAGAAATGTAAAATCTTCGTACCCAAATATTTATTTACTTTGTATTTATTTATTTAGCGTTGAAGTTTGATTTGGTACGAAATTTTCCATTTCTGCGTGAATCTTAATAAGGGGAAGAAGAAGGAATCATCCCAAATGGGATGAAGGATGAGAAATTACCATTAAGACCCTATTTCTAACCGTTCACTAAAAGAATTTTTAACAAAGGACTAAATTGGGTAAAATCATCAAAGTCGATGACTAAATTGAGCACAAAAAATCATTTAAGACTAAATTGAGTAAAACCACTATCGTCGAGGACTATATTGGATATTAACTCTTATTTAAAACATTGGAAAATAAGCATTATTTTGAGTGTAAATTAATTTTGGTGATTATATGGATAAAACTTTCTTGATTCAATCAATCATTACTTTTCTAGATAAAATTGTTTCCCTCCCACTATATTTATATGAAAACAAACTTTTAGAAAATTTAAATTTAAATGATAGATAAGCAAACAAAATGCGAATCTAATGATAAATACTGGTCTAAATTAAAGTTTTCAAGTACTCTGCAACAGATATTTAAAAACACAGCAGTTTGTTTTTTCTTTCTTACAGACCCGGCCTAATTCAATAAGCAATTATAGTACGGGCATTGGTTATCATCGATCACATGAACAGTCTTGATATCAAAATACCAGTCCCTGAACAGCTTTTCAATAGTCTGTTAAAAAAAAAAAAAACAAACAAAAACGAAAAAGAAGGGTGCATATCAATTAGAATGATGAAAGGCATCGTACTCTAAGTTTAATTTTCAAAAAATTTAATAATTACCTGCATAGTATGCTCATAATTTATACCATATAGCTAGTATATGTATATGACGCCAATAATGATATATTAATCATATCAATAAGCGAATTTTTTTTATTTTTTTAAAAAAAATTAAAAAAAAAATTGTCTCATTACCTCCCCAGTTCCGGCTGCTTGAGAATTCCAAGAAGGGCTTAAAGCTTGAGTATGAGCATACTGAGAGGTAATCAAAATTCCTTTTTTTGAATTGTGGTGGTCAGGCAAAACAAGACAAGAGCTCAGCCCTAAGTTCTGAAATCATAACATGAAATTATAACAAGTCAAAATTGAACAATAACTGTTAATCATATAAACATCATCAATTAAGTGATTAAAATGTTTATATACAGAGAATAAACATTTATTGATTCAAACCTTGCATGATCTTAATTTGATTCGAAGAACAGTTCCTCCCTATAGCACATGCATAAAATTCTTTTGATACCATTGTATACTGGATCTGTAATACATACATAAGAGCATAATGAAAGAAATTGGCCCATGATAATTAGGAACAAATAAAAAAAAAAACAAAGTGTAAATAAAGGAGTTAGATTGGTGTGTTTGCTTGAAATAACTTTTTCTTTTTTTTGCTTGAAATGATATTGACAAAGCTAAGGTGCAATTCCAAATTCTTAATTATAAAGGTTATTATATTGTTGAAAAAAAAAAAATCAAACCTGAATCTGATCAAAGCCCGACATTAAAAAAAAGATGGGTGTCTGAATGTCAGCTTGAAAATTTTGTGGGAAGAAACACTACAACAAAAATTCAACATTGATTATTACACTATTTTTCAATTCTTTGAAGTAAAAAATGAAATGAAGCTATTAGCACATGCATCCAAGCTGTTAAATCTTACCATTTCTGCACTTAATCTCGACGTACAAGACGTAGGCAATGCATTTTTGGATCCCTAGTTAACCAAAAACGTAACATTTGCATATGTAGGATATACAGTAAAAGCAAGCGTTAATTTGGAATTGAAAGTAATGGAGAAAATATGAGATCATTTTAACAAAGTATAATATTTAAGAGGAATAATACATGTAATTTGATCAAACCATCAAACATGGACAGAAATGTGTTTTCTTGATCGTGCTTTTTCCTGTTAAAAATTTTACATGTAAAATTCAGTACTTATAATTAATCATATTATTAAAAGCTCAGTCAATTAAATTTGATATGTAGGGTATAACAAACTTACGATAGGAAAAAATATCCAGCATCCGAAAGACACTTTACTCGAGAAGTGTTAGAAAAATGGCGTCGAAATTTGTCACAATAGATCGCGGTTGCCACTCCCCCGGCTGAACTACCGGCTAAAAGAGCCTATAGATAATTTAGGTTTTCAAAATTAGGTGCAACTTTATTGTTTAATTTATAAACTATGAACATGCCCATGACCACTCACAAAAACAAAATGACATAATACAAATTCACACACACAATTAATTTAACAAATAATATATGTCAAGATAATGATTTTTCAAACAATTAAGTAAATTAAACACTTGTTTGCTTTGTAAATAAAAAATGCTTACATTTTCTGCACTTCCCATTCCATTGTCTAATAGCTCCTGAATTACAGCGTTGAAGATTTTTGCTCCTCTAAAATACAGTTTAGTATCCTGAAAAATGGCAAAGTATGTGTTCCTTTTAAGCCAAAGTAGAATTTAATTAATGTGGTTATATTTGTAATCAAGTGCAGAGCAAATGAATTAGGTATATGTTTTCAAAAAAAAAAAAAATTAGGTATATAACATGCCTAACTAATTAAGTAATCATAATACATAGACTGATAATTCTAATTTAAAATGAGTAAAGTTGAGGTCATACACTTTTGATTATTTCGGAATTACCGGTAAACGACGATGCATCGCAATATCTAACATCAACTCTATTCCAGTTGAAAAAGTCTACAAGTTTCATAAAATAGAAGTTTCTCAATTAGAAGCACAAAACAAAGAGTAGTTAATTAAAATGAAGTTAAACAATAATGTTAACCATATAATTTGCTATTTACCAGGATTTTTTTCTTTTTGGTTGCTTAAAAGATTTCGAAGAGCTACAGGTTTGGGGTTGGTGTCAACACCTTTTCGTGTAATGTAATCCTTGCAATCAGTGATATTCATACACCATCCTCCCTCCTACAATCGTGGTTTCAGAAACGGATTATTAAACATTTTGATAGGTGTATACATTCAAAATTTTAATTTGAATTAACTAACGAGTGCAATTTACCCAACTACTTTTTAACTACAAGTAATCATAATATAACATACAACATACAAAATAGATATATACATTTGTTATTTGAATACTAGGGCTAATACTCAATTATATACAAACCAAATATTGTATACTATACTTTAAAAAGTTTTTATAATTAATCCGTCCACTACTTCAAAATTTGTGGCAATGCATGCTAATAATAAAATTAATGAAAATTCTTAAAGACTTACACGAAGATACACAATCCAATTATTAACGCCCTCTCCAAATCCTTTTGAGTAGTAGTATGCTGCCGGATTTCCAGCTAAGCAAACTACAAAAATAAATAAATGATATAAGTTCTCATTATCTTATACATGTATGAATATTTATTTTGTAATATTATAATGTTCTTAATAGAAGAATTACCTGCACTGGTATCCTTAACAAAAGTTGGATTCACTAAATTATCATTACCTGAAAATAAAAATATTTTAATTAGCACAACTCTTCAATAATAATAATAATAATAATAATAATAATAATAATAATAATAGCAGCAGGTATCTAAAGTTGCAAGAGGCCTTTCTGCGCTCACTATAATTAGAAAAGGAGATTAAAAAAGAAAAATAAATAAATAAATAATGTAAAACATGGTAAGTAAAAATATACAAATGAAAAAAATCATCATTCCCGTTGTTATGTTCATTCATGCAATTATTAAAGGCAATAAAATGAAAGAAATATATACTTACAGGCATTTAGAAGAGCAAGAGAAGTGCCAATAAGTATTAGCAGTATTTCTCCAAAGTTCTTCATTTCCACTCTCTAATATGTGAGAACCAAAGAAATTTGTTAAGCCTGAAAGGATCCAAAGGAGAGTTGGCTTGCTCTGACGTAGAAGCTTGAAAGATCCAAAGGGAGAAACCTCAGTATTTATAGGCCAGACCGCCAGCAAGGGTATGGCAAACAAAAAAAAATTAACGGTAACCAAACTTAATGCTAAGAATGCACTGATTAATAGCATCCTATCCTAGCCTCTTAGGGGCTACAACGTAACTCTACAAATCACCTTGTAACAAACTTATAGCCCTAACTACTCATTCCTTTTATGAATAGACATTAGTAACTTATGATATATTTATTAGTGGGTCTAATTCTATGGCTTTGAATTGTGAAGTGTTCATATTATAACATAGATATTTTTTTACATTATTAAAGATTTGTATAGTCCTCATTATAATTTGTTACATGTAGCAATCATACAAAATACTAAACTCAATAATAAAGATTAAATTTCAAATAAAAAAAAACTTAAATATCAAATACGAAATTATACTTAATAAAATTTGATCTCAAATAATTTAAATTAAAAAGACTCAAGCATTACTAATTTAAAATTTACCAATTGGCTCTTCCATTATAGCCATCAATATAATAAACTTAGTAATGGATTCATTATAGTCTTTGTTACTTGCTATTTAAATTAAGGACTACATAGCACTAAACTTCTTTTAGGCCTTAGCTATATAAATTAATTTGGTTGTGACTTATATTTATACAAAAGAAAGATAAAAATAACATACAACACACTACAAAAATTTAGATTGCACGCACACGCCATAAATCATACTAGTTTAGAATTGGATTGACATCTCTAGATATGTATTTTGGTATGATCATAAGAATACCTAATCATCCATTCATCCTTGTTGGGAAGTGTAGTTATTAGGTTGCGCTATTATGAGTGCGGATGGTGGATCATGTTAAAAAAAAAAACAAAACAAAACAAAACAAAAAACAACAAAAAAAAAAACAAAAACAAAACACATGCACTATGTATACACTCCTTAGCAATTAGCTAGGCACCCTAGCCTTAATTAGTTTCTATATAAACTTAAGTACTAATTGAAAAGCAAAATAACTTGTGGTCAAGTAATATATTTGTGATTTTTCCAAATGATAGATTACATATTTGAGCCCGAGTGGAGCATTGACTTTTAATAAAGTCTGAGTAGTGCTCAAAAAATTTAAAATAAATTCTTCTTCTATTTATGACTTTTACCTCAGTAGCATATTTATTTATGTTAAAGTAATCTTTAAAAAAAATAGTATGGATGTCTCTAGTTTAAAAACAAAAAAAAAAATGATCATAAGAATACCTAATAATCTATTCATCATTGTTAGGAAATGTTAGGCTATTCATCAGCGGGTCTAATTCTATTGCGTGCTTTGAATTGTAAAATGTTCATATTATTATAATCTAGGTATTTTTTTTTCTGTACATTATTATAGTCCAAAATTAGTAATGGATCCATTATAGCCTTTGTTACTTGCTATTTAAATTAAGGACTACATACCACTAAACTTCTCTTAGGCCTTAGCTATATAAATCAATTTGATTGTGACTTTTATTTATACGAAAGAAAGATAAAAATAACATGCAACACACTACAAAAATTTAGATTTTTACTAATATACATGTACACAAACCATAAACCAAACTAGTTTTACTAATATATATGTACACACACACCATAAACCAAACTAGTTTCCAATTGGATTGAAATATCTAGATATGAATTGTGATATGATCATAAGAATACCTAATCATCCGTTCATCGTTGTTGGGAAGTGTTAGGCTATTATGAATGTGGATGATGAACCATGTTTAAAAAAAAAAAAAAAGTTCACATGGTATACACTTATTAGCAATTAGCAATTTCTCATTATAAATTTGTTATAATATAAATAATACTTTTTGTACGTTATTATATTATACAATTAGATATTTGTATATTCCTCATTATAAATTTGTTACATATAGCAATCATATAAAATATTAAACTCAACTAGGAGGTGCATGGTTTGACCTCTAGGCCGGATGTGTAGGATTTGTGTGAATACTTGTTTGTTATGAGTTAGGAAGTGGGAGACCTTGAGCTTATGGTGTATGAACTTATACTTGTGTTTTGTAGCTCTTGTGAGCCTTACCTTGTTAGGAGGTTGAGTTGAGCCGGGTCACTTTGGGGCCTATGTACATAAACGTTTTGATATTCAATAGAGCTCATGTTTTTGTTAAAATAATAATAATAATAATAATAATAATAATAATAATAATAATAATAATAATAATAATAATAATAATAATAAGATTAAATTTGATTGTGACATTTATTTATACAAAAAAATGATAAAAATAACATACAACTAACACACTACAAAAATTTATATTTTTACTAATATATATGTACACACACCATAAACCATACTAGTTTCGAATTGGATTGAAATCTCTAGATACGAATTGTGATATGATCATAAAAATACCTAATCATCCATTCATCCTTGTTGGGATGTTGGGAAGTGTTAGGCTATTATAGATGTGGATGGTGGACCATGTTTAATAGTTTAAAAATATGGGCCTTGTTGGGTATACGATTCTTTTGTATCCATACTTCAATTCTTGTTGTATGATCGAGAAATATGACGGATGCATGGTCTCTCTAAAATCTTTTCTTAAAAAATGTGGCTAGAAAATTGATATATGTTGGGTAGTGCTCTAAAAAATGGTTTGCATGCTTGTATTTTTACCACTACAATTTGAAAATGTCATTTTGGATGTTTCAAGAAATGATAAGCAACAACTTTGGCGTGTAACAACTTCCCATTGCAAATCAAGTAGTACTATTGCATAGCTTCAATGCATAGCAGTTGTACTTCACACACGTATTACCCAATGGAGTAAAATACGTACAATAGTTTATTTATTTATTTTGAATAAAAGGAAATCTGCAAACTAGATGAGTTGCTGGGTATGAAAAGAGGATTATTTGATATATTTATATATACAATAAAGATGGCATGTTGAGAGATGGAAACGTAACCTAACAATTCAAGGGATAGCAATAAACATTTAGATAATGATGTATGAATTCATGATGATACTTCTCCGTAAAAAGTATAATACATCTACATACATATTCCATCTTGAGATCAGAGATCAAATAATGTTAAGATTTTTTATTATTATTAAAACTAGCTAGTATTTTCACCCGTGCGCCATATAGTATTAATTTTTTTATAATATTTTAAGAATATTTAGATCCATATACAATTACACAAATTATTATATTATAAGTGCAATTAATTGTATGAGCTTGAAAGAGGCCTAGAAATGTATGTATTTATATGATAGATTTATAAGGGTACTTTTTTATTAATAAAAAAATAGTTATTCTTAATGGAATAAAAATAACTAATACTATTCCATTACAAAGGGAGTAACTTATTACACGAAATTCTATTCTTTATTAAATAATAACAAAATAAATCTATTCCATTAAGGGTGTGTTTGGTAACCTGGAATATGATTTCCGGAAATCATTTTCCGGGCTTTTGGTGTTTGGCAACATCCGGAAAATGTGGTCAACGGAAAACATTTTCCGTTGACCACGGAAAATGAGCTTATTTTTTTGGAAAATGGCTTCGTGCGATGTTTTTTTGTAAAAAAAAAAGTTTATTTCTAATTTCTAATAAATATTTTTAGTTTATATATTTTTATACTTTAAATAAAATAATAAAAATACATAATTATACATTTCTACTCATTTTCCGAAAAATGAATCAAACACACACAAAAAGTTTTCCAGAGTAGATCAAACACCGAAAATGAACTCATTTTTCCCGAAAATGACTCATTTTTTTTCAGAAAACATTTTCTAGAAGTCATTTTCCTACTTTCCAAACACACCCTAAATGACATTTCACGATCCTTTCGGTAATGAGGCGGCCAACAAGGGCGAAACGATGATCAACTGTGGCAACAGAGTCGTCGTCGAAGTCCAGGTCAAGTCCACCCGGTTCGTTGATATCAAGAGCCGTATAAGCTTCCTCTAGTTGTTGGGTATTGGTTGTTGGAGAGGTGGATGTTGGGTTGTGAGGCGGTATGGTGGTCGATAGGTCTGTGTTTTCGTGGAGGTTGAGTGGTGGGGGATCATGAGAGCTCGACGAGGATGGGATATCATGGGCCATTGCAGAGAGGGGAACGGAAAACAGAGTAAGGAAGAAGGAAAGCTTCCTATAGGAGGCAAGAGAGAATACTAGCCATGAGAGAAGCTAGAGAGAGGATAATGATATATACAGGTCCACGATATAACAATTGAATTATAGTGTAGACCATGGTTCACAATATACTTTGTTGAATAAATAGTCAGCTCACTGGAGAAAAAATTGGGTCAACAAGGGATTCTAGTTAAGAGCCCCGAAAACCTTAAATGTTATTTCTGATTTTAGCCCAATTAATACCGTGACAAATACCAATAGTTATACCATGGACTCGGGTCCACCTTTCAAAGTGGATCCATCACAATTTACATACTGAATGTTCATCATTTACATATTGAATGTTCACGATTCAAATTGTGAACATTTAGTTGTTAACATTCCGTATATAAATTGTGAGCATTCAGTATATAAATTGTATATTTTAGACCCGAGCCTATATAATAATTTGTCGTGTGATATAGACTCAAGTGAATTCCAAGTACCTCGGAAGATGTACCTAGGGACCCAAGGTCAACTAAAGGCTACCTGGGGAGATGGTTTCTCCGTCGACTGGAGATGACGACCCATCTCCAGTTGACAGAGATGGCTTCTCCGTCGACGAGAGATTGCGACCAAACTGGTCGCATTCTCCGTTGACCGGAAAAGGCGACCAGTTTGGTCGCTTCTCTGGCGGCGACTTCTCGCCGGTGATTGATTTTGACCTAAATGTTTAAGGTTCACCGGAGTTTGGCCGGAAGTTCGTCATAGGATCGCCGGAGACCTACAGGTTCTGGTAATACTATTTGTCCAATTAACTTTCTATCCCGCTGGAATAATATAGCAATCATTATACCATTGATCATAGTTCACTTTTTAAGGTGAATCATTGACATAAGATGCATTTTTATTAATTATTATACTAAAGGTATTTTTTTTACAACACTAAATGTATATTTTTAATACACTGAATGCACATTTTTTGAAATTACATTATTTAGTATACTACTAAGTAATGAACCTTTAGTACACAAAAATATACATATGTTATAGGCAAAATGTACAAATAGGCCACTGAACTATTTGTGGATAGCAATTAAACCACCGAACTCGAATAAGCTCCAAATTCATCCATGAACTTGGAAAAAAAAGAGCAATTAGCATTTTTAGCAAGTTAACAACAAGTTTGTACTGATTGGGATGCCATGCGCATTTTTTGATTTTTATTATTATTGTTATTATTATTATCCTACTAAGCATTTGACCCTCCAAAAAAAAATTAACCATTTGACCAACACACCACTAACTAATAAATAAATTTAACTACCAATCACACGATGATACCTCAAGAGGGGAAATTTATGGGGGAAATATAGAAGGGATTTGAAGCATTGTTCTTTAACCAAAATGTTAAGTAATATTTTATACGGAGTATATTTTATTATCAACATAAAAAACAAAGGAAATATATTACTCCGTAATTCTATTCTTGAAAGTAGGTTTTTACAATATTATTATGTTGAAATAATTGTTGATACTCCGTATGATAAAATCTAACACGTAGAAATGTATTGGGTCGATTTATCCTTGATTTTAAAAAACAAATAAATAAATAAAAGCAAAATACATTCAAATATTCAATGACAATGCTTAGTTTTTTTTTTTNGTTTTTTTTTTTTTTTTTTTTTGTTTAATTAAGGGTCAAATGCTTAAGTAGGATAATAATAAAAAATAAAAAAATAAAAAATACTAATGGCATTCTAATCAGCACAAACTTGTAGATAACCTGCTAAAAATGCTAATTGCTCTTTTTTTTTTCTAGGTTCAGGGATGAATTTGGAGCTTATTCCAGTTCGATGGCTTAATTGCTATCCCCAAAAATAGTTAAATGACTTATTTGTACCTTTTCCCTATATTATATTAAAAATGCATATTTTGTAGAGTTAGTAATACTAAAAAAATGTATATTTATTCATGATTCACATTATAATGGCAATTCAAATCATATAGCTCTATCCAAAAATCAGCGGTAACAAGGGGTGTGGCGGCGGGAGAATGTTGGGTTGAGCTCTCGCAACAACTAGGAGGCTATGTTCAAATGACCAAGGTCCATCATTGAGAACACGTTGTACATCAAGCTCATGGAAAAATTGGAATAGGAAGGTGTTGTTGGAGAGGTCCTTGGCTGCCACTCCCATTCTAGGGCGCCAAACCGACGCCATAGTGTCTCTCATGAAGGGGAATTTCACGATCCTTTCGGTAATGAGGCGGCTAACAAGGGTGAAACGATGATCAACGGTGGCAACAGAGTCGTCGTCGAAGTCCAGGTCAAGTCAACCCGGTTCGTCGATATCAAGAGCGGCATAAGCTTCCTCTAGTTGTTGGGTATTGGTTGTTGGGGAGGTGGATGTTGGGTTGTGAGGCGGTATGGTGATCGGTAGGTCTGTGTTTTCGTGGAGGTTGAGTGGTGATCGGTAGGTCTATATATATAGTGTTGCAAAAATCGCGCTAGCGCCCGGCCGTGTTAAGGAATGCCAGAATCGGCCTCCTCCGCGGCTGGGCGCCTAGGCGGCAGCTTAGCCAGCTGAATCGTCTCAACCCTAATTTTTTTTTAAACGGTTATTCGCCAAAACCATGTCGTTTTGGCGAATAACACTTAAATTGTTCTTCTTCTTTTTTTTTTTTGTGAAAATGTGTTTTAACTTGTAATTGTTTAAAGTTATATACAATTTAATTATTGAATAATAAATTATTCAATAAATTATAATTTTATACAATTTTTTTAGACTTACAACAATTAAAAAATGTAAGATTATAGTAAATAATAAATTAAGTGATAGTGGCACCCGATGTCCTGGTTTACACTCCCACATGAATGATGGAGTGGGTTCGAGCCTCAGTGGAGGCCACGCTTCAGTAGGGAACAGAGTCAGTGGGTTGAGAAAGTAGCTATGGACAGATACTACATTGTAACAGAGTCAGTAGTACTCAAAAAAAAAAATCGGTTGGGTGCATTTGGTTCAAACATTGAAATCGAAATGATAACCGGCATTTGACTCTTTGTGCTTTAGTAGGTTGAGAAAGTAGCTATGAATAGATACTACATTGTAACCTTGAGTCAGTAGTACTCAAAAAAAAATATAAATTATATCCAAATATTATAATTAAAAATTAATTTCTAAATCAGCATAATCAAATTATTTTTGTGATTACCTCGCACACATATAAAACCTGGCTGCGCTCCATGAGAATAAGACTTCCCATGACAAGTATGAACAAATGATAGATATCGATTTGGAAGATCTATTTTTAAGGATATGATTTTTGTTACAATGAGCTTTTTACTGTACGGGAGAGCAAATATATGTACCATTTTAAAAATTGAGGGGTAACATTTACACTACGGAAAGGCAATATATGTACCATTTTAAAAATTGAAGGGCAACATTACACCACTAATAATTCAAGGATGACATTGATAATTGGCATATTATGATTTATGGAGGGGCATAAATTACAATTTTCCCAATAAATTAAAGTATTTATTACTTATATGAGAAAGTGTAATACTTTTACATTTTAATTTAAAAGTATTACATTTTTACTCATAAGTATTACATTTTATCTTATAAGTAACAAACACTTTATTCCTTATTAGTATTATTATATCTTTCAGTATAAGTATTACAATTCCATATTGACCCAATCCGTTTCACGGACAAAGATGATGATATTACATTTTTTGGTAAAGTAAAAAAAAAAATTATTTCAAATTGTTATTAAATTTTATGTAATAAGAATTATGGTTTCTATCATAAGTAACAAGCAACTATCTAGATTTGACTCATCTCACGAATTAAGATTCGTGAGACGGTCGTCTGACACAAGTGTGACTATATATATGTATAATTGGGCCACCCTAACTCTCCACCCCCTAATTCATTGTGCGTGCAATTAGGAATACTGTTTATTCAATTCATTTCAAACATATACAACTTCTTCTTTTTATTTTTTATTTTACAATTTTTCATATTTACAATGAACCCACATATGATCTGCATTTATTAACATTTCCATAGAATCTCCAAAAACATCATAGTCAAAATAATTGTCATACCCTACCCATGTTGAGTAGCAATAGTCTCCCCACCTTCGTAGCTCTGAGCAACATTGTGGAGAAGGTCTTTCTCCCGAAATTGTTTGTCCATCTCGTTGGACTAGATTTTTTTTTTTTTTTTTTGAATACTACTAACGCTATTACAATGCAGGATCTGTTCCCTATTGAAGCAATCAAGAGTTAGTATTGTCTCCACAGAGACTCGAACCCACCACCTCCCGTATAAAGGAAAGGGTTTGATGCCACTGGACCACAAGGTCCTTGGACTAGATAAAGAATTTGTTTTCTACATTCATCAGAAGGTGGTTCTTGCTTCGAACAAGAAGGTAATTTTTGCACTTCTTCAAGAACTCCAGGATCTTCTTTATCAACTATTGCATAAGAAAATCTAATTTTGCCCGTAGTTTTTTTTTTTTTTTTTGAATACATAACAATCCTAATATAAAATAGATATTGAAGCTTTCCATAGTTGTTTTTTTTTTTTTTTTTTTGCTCTTTCACTTTTTTCTCTTTCTTTTCCGTTTAACTGATTTATAAGTTTGTACGATATAATGAGAAGAATTTATTTTACTAATAACTAATTTTCTAGACGTGCACTGCCTTAATAATTTTATAAGTTACAGCTTTTACTAACACATAATATGGAAAAAAAATCAATTAAATTGAATACGTTATAGTACAGTTATAGGTAATTAAATTGATCATTTGAATATTACTTTTGTTTAATTAATTAAAAGCAATGTATCGACCTCAGAGCTTTGAAAAATAAAAATTTATTAAATTTTTATTCAGGTGAAATGAAAATGATTATTAATTGCACAATGAATTGAATAAACAGTGACCTATTAATAAAAATTAATTGTGCAATTAATAATCATTTTCATTTCACCCTACTACCAAACATGAAAAATACTTTCACCAAAACCCATTACTCTTACTAAGTATTTGATACTCATTTAAATTCTAATTCCCATGTGCGAACCAAACACACCCTGAATATATATGCAAATTTTGCATGAAAAATAGTTTGTACTTCATTTATAAAATTTTTAAAGCATATACAGAGATTACCATAGAAAACCACCATATATAAACTTTTACCAAAAAAAAAAAGTTTAATTATATACAACAGTTTTCAAAGAAAACCATCATATTATTAAAGAAACGAATTACTCTTTTTTTTTTTAAATACAAACTAGTATTTTCACTCGTGCATTGCACGGTATAGATTTGTTATAATATTTTAAGAATATTTGGATCAATATACAATTATATAAATTATAACATCAAATATTATATAGTGCAATTGATGAAATTGATTGGATCAATTATGTTTTCTGGTATTTTCCTTGCTTGAATTAGAGCAAATAATTGTCCAATTACCCATTTGATGCACGAATAAATTTTTTATTATATATTTAGGTAATAAAATTAAATATGAAATTATAAAAAGTCTAATATTGAACACGTACATTTATTTGATTATAAGATTAGTGCAAAAGTATCACTCAATTAATTGAATAACGTATGACTTGTTTTTCTACAATTATCTTAAAATGATCGATATGTAATATGGCTGATGAAATTATATTATTACTAAAATAAATATGAGAAAAATGAAAAATAATTTAATTTTAATTATTATAAATTAACGACAATAACCAATGTTAAGCTTAATTACCATAATAATTATTAGACAATTACACTAATATATGTGCAATTATTCTTTTATACCTTAAGTATATTCATTTTCACCCTATCACATTTAGTTTTTTCTTCCTCCTCCATATATAAATGAATTAATTGTAATTATTATAAAAAATCCAACACCCCATGTTCTAATTATACTAATATCTGTGTAATTATTAGTTTATTTAACATAATAATTATAATTCTATTATACTAATATTTATGTAATTAATTTCTTAATTACCATAATAATTATTAGGTAATTATATTTATATTGCGAAATTATACTTTTATACCATGTTTAATTGTAATTATACTAATATCCATGCAATTAGTAGCTTAATTAGCATACTAGTTATTAGATTTTATATACTAATAGTTTTGGCGGGAAATTACAAAAGTAAGATTTTGATTTTATTAGTAGTAAGTATAGATATTGATAGATTTATAATTAAAATAATTAAATTTAGAAATTAAAAAGTTAGCAATTAAATTTTGTATAATTAATATAGTGCATAAGTATATGTATGTATGTATGTATTTTAAAAAAAAAATTAAATATTTATGAACACATATTTTGTTAATTTTATAATTTATTTTCTTAATTATATTTATTATTTTGGTAGTTTTTTTGTGAAAACTTATTTTGGTAGTTATAATTAAGGAAACTGCATGTACAAATCAAAAGAATTTAATTATTAAATTTGTAGTAATAAATATAGTCTGTAACTATATTGAGCATAAATTATTAAAACTATGAATTATTACCATTATTTTGAGTACAATTCATTCTTTAATATAATTTCAATTATTTTATGATATTATGAGTATAAATCATTAGTATATTATGAATACAAATTATTACAACTATAAATCATTAACAACACATGTAGTTTTGGGATTTGTTTTTTAAATCTCGAAGCAATAGTCGCAAATCATGTTGAAAAAGTCAATAACATCTCCTTCAATTACAGCCTTAATTAGCTTTTGTTATTCCCCTCCAAGCTTGCTTCCTAGTTATTGATGAGTATTATATTTATAATTTATTTCGTAATGTTTGATTTAATAATTTTTATTAATTAGTCATGTTTTTAGTTTATCTTATTTAATTATTACACTTTTAATTAGTTACTTTATCTTTTTGTAATATTTGTAATAATAATAATAATAATAATAATAATAATAATTTTAGTTTTAACTAGTATTTCCACCCGCGCGATGCACGGAATAAATTTGTTATAACTGCATTGAGGATACAAGGAAAATTTATTACTGCATTTTATACAAAAGAAAATATGCGCGTATAAGCTATTTAAAAAATAAATTTGCTTACCATTAAATTTCGAATGAACTGGATTAAATGTTGAAGAACCAACAGTTATTTATAATACCGACTCATTTTCTTAAAAAACATAAAAGGATCAGTATTTAGACGATTCTCATAAAATGATTTGTACTTTAAATAACAACTATGAATGTATCTCCTATTTGTAATATTAAATATTATATATTAATTGCATATATATTAATTGATTTTCTAGCCACTGGAATATTTTTTAGAAATAATAAAATCAAATAAGTACATAATAATTAACACATTAATTGGAGTAAATCAATAATTTTAAAACAACAAATAAATCAAAAATTGTATATACTAAAATGTAAAGCTAGGTTATTAACAAATAATTTAAATTTGAGTTGTACTACCATTCCTAGGCATATTAATAGGTGTTCTTGGATAGCAAACCATAAATCCACTGTACAATGCTTCACTACCAGCCACTGCAATTATTTATACTCGAGGAAAAAATTACAAATTTTATTTTATTTAAATAAAATAGTTAGGTACGCTATTGAGATAACAAATTTGCTATCCAAGAATACCTATTAATAATAAAAATTACAATGCTTCACTACCAACCCCAATATTCTCCCTTGTTGATTCAACAGCCCCAATCCCTGCAAACTCTACATTTGGATCTACATGGTCATCATAATCTAAGTCATCATTTTCCCCACTATCCTCACTGTACTCAAAATCATCAAAATCCTCATCACCTTCAGACTCAAACTGTCCTTCAACTACAGTTTCACCATCACCAACCCCCTCACCTATCACCTAAACCTCAATCTGTTTGGGAAACTGGCCACTATCACAAACTTTTCAACAATTAGGAATAATAATAATAATAATAATAATAATAATAATAATATAAGTATGGGCATTTTGGACTTTATACTACTTATTCCTTTTCAATTCACATATATACCAAACATTGAAATTGAAATTTCCAGTAATTATATTTATGCAAACCAAACACTGGAATTTAAATTATCACTTTATTCCCATATTATTCATCTCCCATGAAATTATAATTCATTTCCCACCTAATTCTTTCACTCCAACCAAACGTCTCGTCATAGTTTATTGTCAATTTCTCAATTATGAGTAGCTAGGGTTTTTTATTTCCAACTCCAAGTTATAACTCTATAATTTGATTTGTGAGACTTTGGGCTTAATTATTTATTCGTTATAGTATTCTATATTTTTATGATTTTATTTCTAATGAATTCATGACTATATTTAATTTGGATGCATACTCTTTAATTATTCTTGTGATTCAATGATGCTAGCTATGTGATTTATTGGTCATTTGACTGGGATTTCATACACAAAGTAACTAGGTCTTCACGAACCATCTAGAAAAATATAGATACAAATTGAATGTTTACCCGTTCGGGGAATGTTATTTGTGTAGCTAAGAATTCATAAATCTTAATGCAATTGAAACTTGAATCCTAGGTGTTTGTCATAGGGTTAGGTTGCCTACTTAGGCTATCAATTAGGCTTAATTGGCGGCGTTTGTCACTCTTAAGTAATTTAGGTAAATTTGGGGTTATTGTTAATCTACGCCAACTATTTTGATGAATAAATATCTTTGATGTCAATGATCATGTGAAATCAATTAGAGTTAATAATTGAGGTTGGAAAGTTTCATTTATATTAGTGATACTTGTTTCCCTATTGGTTTATTCTTGAATTAGATTTATTGTCTTCGTATCTTAGTTCTATTTTAATAAAAATCATCCATTTGCTTAAATTAGTTAATCTTTACCTAGGAAATAATAGTTAACTCAAAACTCCATGTGGGTTCAACTTGAAGTTACCATGACTATAGGTTAGTTTGGTTATATTATTATTTGGTGTAAAACTACACACATTAGCAATGGAGATTTTAGAGTAGATTGTATGTAATCATGCTTATTCGGACATTTTCACCCGTGTGTTTGCGCACACGCTACGACCTTAGCTTATATAGCATATATGCTATTAATATAGATTTTACTTTGTAATGGAAATTGTTATTTTCGTTACAACTGTTAATTAGCCTATATGCCATCAAAAGAGATTTTGGCCTTGAAGGTATACTGGGGGCTCCATAGTCCATACTTATCATGGACGACTAGTTATTACTTTTGAGGATTATTTGAGAGTATGTTATATTTTTTATGCTGATGTTTTCTTTGGAAAATATTCTATTGAATGGCTATGGGGGTGTTTGGTTACCAGCTGATCAGCCATTTTTCAGCTGGTTTGACCAATTTTGGCTGATTGACTTGGTCAATCAGCTAAAAATAGTGTTTGGTAAAACAGCTTGTTGGCATAGCTGATATGGCCAATAAGCTGATTTTCAACAAGCTACTCCCAGCAGCGTTTTTACAAACAGCTGATTCCATTTCTTCTACCATGCCAAAATTATCCCTGATCTTATGCAAAACAAACCAATTTGATCTTCATCCCAAAACCCACGCATATTCACAAATTAAAAATAAAGGAAAGAAAAGCAATGGAAAACACTCATCTCCTCCCTTCTCTCAGGCATCCATGGAACAAATCAACACAATAAAATTAGCAAATTAAAAGTAAATAAAAAAATGAAAATGACTATTAACCTATCACAGAAGTCATCTTCATCTTCAAAACTCAGAATACACAACAAACAAACAAACAAACTCTATTTTTTAATTCATACAAAAAAAAAAAAAAAAAAAAAAAACCACCGACATCAACAATTGAAATCGCTAACCGACTCATCTTCATCTTCACTGTAATTTTTTCTTGCCCACCGCCTCTTGCCCCTCTGATTATCGCCTCGTTCTCCATGGCTCTTCTTCTCCTCTTCGCATCTGATTTAGAGGAAGGGTAGAACTGTAGAAGAGGGTAGGGATTTGGGATTTAGAGAATGGGTAGAACTGTAGAAGAGGGTAGGGATTTGGTTTATAAATGGGTTGTGGGTTTGGGTCAAAAGGTAAATACTATAATATTAATAATAATAATAATAATAATAATAATAATAATAATAAAAAGTTCCGGTGGCAGGTTTCAACTTTCAATTGATTTAATAATAATAATAATAATAAATTATAAATGTAATTAAAGAAATAAAAAATTAACACAATGCCCTTATAGGTCATTTTACATAGAATCAGCTAAAAGTAAACAACTAATTTACCAAATACTTTTCTATAACCAGCTAATTGTATTAGCTGGTCAAACCAGTTAACATAATCAGCTATTAACTATCAGCAAACTCAATCAGCTATCAGCTATCAGCTATAAGCTGTTTGCCAAACACCCCCTATGAATATTTCATGTGAAAGTATGTAAAAGGTTGCAATTCAACTACGATTATGAATTCTATTTAGTCTTTAAATTTTAATATATTAATAAAATCATAGAGAAGTACATCAAATTATATCAACTCTTCACTATAATCTTTTCTCTTTTCAATCTTAATTCTATTTCCACATATCAACTCGATTTTCACTATAATCTTTATCTTTCCAATGTCAACTTTATTTCCACATATTGTATGAGTATCGGTTCTTTCATGTATTTAATTTTACAAATTAATGATCCATACATGCATAAAATCGATCTAGAAATAATTTTCTATTTCAATTATTTAGAACATTCGAAAATATATATTGTTTTGAGGGTAAGCTTTCTTTATTATATAAATAACTTTCTTGAATCATTAGTTTTCTAAATTGTTTCATTATTCCCATTATATTTATGTGAAAATAAACTTTTAGAAAGTTTAAATTTAAATAAAATATAAACAAGCAAATTCTGATTAGGATAAACAACCATTAAAGTCTTCAAGTACATACTCTGCAACAAATATTTAAAAACTCAACAGTTTGTTTTTTCTTTCTCAAAGGCCCTAATTAGATAAACAATTATAATACGGGCATGGGTTTTCATCAATCACTTTAACATCGCCCTTGTTGTCAAAGTACCACTCCGCGAAAAACTTTTCGATCGTCTGTTAAACAAATACATATGCATATCAATTAGAATGATGAAAGACAATTCTCAAGTTTTCAAAAAACAAAGATATTGTTTAAATTTAATAATTGCATGCATACTTAGAAGCTAATTTACACCATATAGTATGTATATATATAAAGCCAATAATAATATATATTATATATTACTCAATAATCAAAATTATTCTGTATTTTAAAAAATAAAATAAATAATTGCCTCATTACCTCTCCCGTTCCAGCTGCACTAAAATACCAAGAAGGGCCTAGAACTTGAGTGTGCCCATATGGGGAGGTAATCAAGATCCCTTTCTTAGAATTGTGGCATTGTTTAGGCAATACTGACAAGAGCTCACACCTAAGCTCTGAAATGAAAATATAACAAGTAAAAAAAATGAACAATAATAACGACTTTTAATCATTATATATAATGAATATTTATTGATTCAAACCTTGCATGATTTTAATTTGATTCGAAGTACAGTTCCTCCCTAAAGCACATGTATCAAATTCCTCTGACATCATTGTATACTGAATCTGCAATACGTATATAAGAGCATAATAAATGAAATTGGCCCACGATAATTAGGAACACAAATTTGTATAAATAAATTAAAGGAATTAGATTGGTGTGTTTGCATGGAAGTACATAATTTTTTTATTTTTTTTTGGTTTGAAATAATAATTATAAAGGTACAATTGCAAATTCTTAATTATAATTGTTATTATTGTTGAAAAATATAAATCAAACCTGAATTCTATCAAACCCGGACATCAAGAAAAAGATGGGCGTTTGAATGTCAGCTTGCAAATTTTCTGGGAAGAAACACTGCAACAAAAATTCAATTCAATACCCGTTACACTATTTTTCTTTGAAGTTAATAAAATAAAGCTTTTAAGACATTATATCCAAGCTGTTATATCTTACCATTTCTGGACTTAATCTTGAAGTACAAGAGGTAGGCAAGGCGTTTTTAGATCCCTAGTTAACCAAAAACGCAGGATATATAGTAAAAGCATAAATTGAAAGTAATGGAGAAAATATATATGAGATCAATTTAACAAAGTATAATATTTAAGAGGAATACATGTAATTTGATCAAACCGTCAAACATGGACAGAAATGTGTTTTCCTGTTAAAATTTTTGCATGTAAAATTCAGTACTTAAAATTAATCACACTAAAAGCTTATTCAATTAGATTTGATATGTAGGGTATAATCAACTTACGAAAGGAAAAAATATCCACCATCTGAAAAACACTTTACGCGAGAAGTGTTGGAGAAGTAGCGTCGGAATCTATCGCAATAGATTGTGGTCGCTACTCCTCCTGCTGAGCTACCCGCCAGAAGAGCCTATATATAATTTAGATTAATTCAAAATTAGGTAAAACATTACTATTATTTAAAAACTATAAACATGATATGGCCTCTCATAAAAATAAAAATCCAGGTGTATAAATTCCTAACAGTACACAATAATATTTGTACAAACTAATACATATATTAGAATAAAATGCTTACATTTTCTGCATTCCCCATCCCGTTGTTTAATAACTCTTTCATTATAGCACTAAAAATTCTGGCTCCTCTAAAGTAAAGTTTAGTTCCCTGAAACATAGAAATTTAGTGATGTGCAAAACAAAATAACATAATAAATAATCTTAAAACATCGATTGTTAATTACAATATAAAAGTAGAAACTAAAGTTGAGGTAATACATTTCCAATCATCATCTCAGAGTCGCCAGTAAATGACGATGCATCACAGTACCTAACATCAATTCTATTCCAATTGTAGAAGTCTGAAAGTTTCATAAAATAAAGTTAGGAACCCAAAATGGAGTGCACAATACGTACATAATTTTAACATATAATTACCAGGATTTTTTTCCTTGTTTCTGCTTAACAGATTTACAAACGTTGTTGCTGTAGCATTAGCTCCAACACCTTTTCTTCCAATATAAACATCGCAATCACTAACGTTCATGCACCATCCTCCTCCCTAGCATTTTGATTGTATATTAATATTTTTGAAAAAAAAAATTAACGAGTAGAATTAACAAAAAAAAAAAAAAAATCTAATAGACATCCATGGAAGTATATATTTTCTTGCAATGTAATTATTGTAGTCAGTGATAGCAAATGGATTAAACATTTTGATAGTTACATTCAAAATTTTGAATTAAATTTCCAGTAAAATTTACCTAACTACTTATTTTTAACTACAAATAGTCATACTATATACATATAACACACAACATATATACATTTGTTATTTGAATACTAGGGGTAATACGTAATTAAATTCAAAGTAAACACTGTAAATTATTCTTAAAAATTTTTAAAATTAACTCAATTACTTCGAAAATTGTTGCATGCTAGAAATAAAAATTAATAGAAATTTTTAAAGACTTACACGAAGATAAACCATCCAATTGCTAATTCCCTCTCCAAACCCTTTGGAGTAGTAATATGCTGCTGGATTTCCAGCTAAGCAAACTACCAAAAATAAATAAATAAATTAATTAATTAAATGATATAGGTTCTCATTATCTTATACATGTATGAATATTTATTTTGCAATATTATAATGTTCTTAAAATTAAAGAAGTATTACCAGCACTAGTATCGTTAACAAAAGTTGGATTCACTAAATCATCATTACCTGAAAATAATATATTCTCGTTAGCACAATTCTTCAAAAATAAAAATAAAAAATTAATAATAATAGCATACCACTGGTATCAGAAGTTGCAAGAGACCTTGTTGTGCTCACTACAATTATATAAAGAGATTAAAAAAGAAAAATAAATAAATAATGTAAAACATGGTAAGTAAAAACATACAAATAAAGTAAAGCATTCCCGTTATTATGTTCAATCATGCAATTATTAAACAAAATAAAATGAAAGAAATATATATATATATATATATATATATATATATATATATATATATATATATATATATATATATACTTACAGGCATTTAGAAGAGCAAGAGAAGTGACAAGTATTAACAGTATTTCCCCAAAGTTCTTCATTTCCAGTCTCTAATCTGTGAGAACGAAAGAAGTTAAACCTTGGATTCAAATTATTTAATTGTTAACCCTAGCTACCCAAATTGGAAAACAAAGCTGGCCTGGATCCACACATATCTCTATACTATAGATACAGACTTGCAATATCTATCTTATCAGCAACTAACCTAGCTAGCTAAGCTTCAGAAAACAGCACTTAGCATGGAAGAAATAATAGATCTGAAAGCTAAGAGATCAGATGTACAGGCAACAAGAAATATATCTCATCACTGAGCAACTAAAGAAATATATATATATATATAAAAGGCCTGCCAGAGAAAACATATATATCATGAAAATTGAAAACATAAAGATTGAAGAGTGAAGAGTTAAGTGAAAATACCTCAGTTGGCTTTCTCAAGCTTGAAAGGATCCAAAGGATCGGAGAAACCTCAGTACGTACGTATAGCTTCAGGAGAAGAATTGATGAAGAAGAAAAGAAAACAAGTTTGTAAGATATATTTAATATAAATATATCTATAGTAATTGAGAGGAATTAAAGAGAAGGATTATGGATGGAAATGAATTTATTTCTATTTGCTTCTGTATGTACACTCACACACAGACCACACTTTTTTTTAACAAAGAAAGGTTTTGCTTTGCATTATTTCTTCACTCCATTACAATTCATACGGCATTACTACAACATATATAAACATAGCAAACAAAGATGACAAAACATAATGTCATAATCAACAACCACTAATCCATGTTTTGTGCTTTTTCCTACCCCACATCCCATAAAACATTCCATGTTTTAGGGGATATAATTATCCACTCCATACTACCATGTTTTCAGGCATTACATCCACTTGGTTTATATTAATAATAATATATTATTTATAATTATTATTACAACATTGCCCCCCTTAAACCAAGTTGGATATATTCGTCATCCCAATTTCCTTCTTCAGTTTGAGAAATGTCTCTGTCTTCAATGGTTTTGTAAAGATATCAGCAACTTGGCATTCACTTGCACAATACTCAATGTTGATTTGTTTTTCAGCTACCAACTCCCTGATCTTGTGATACTTGATATCAATGTGTTTGCTGCGACCATGAAAAACAGGATTTTTGGACAACGAAATGGCAGACTTGTTGTCACAAAAAATTGTTGTAGGTGCCTCCTGCTTCTGTTGCAAAAACTCCAAAATTCTTCTAAGCCAAATTGCTTGAGTAGCACAGTTTGCTGCTGCAATGTATTCTGCTTCTGCGGTTGAAAGTGCTACAATCTGCTGCTTCTTTGAAGACCAAGAAAATATAGCAGAACCAAGATAGAAGGCATATCCCGACGTGCTTTTTCTTGTCTCAACATCTCCAGCCCAATCACTGTCTGTATATCCAACAAGTTTCACAGCATCATTAGTAGAGTAAAAAATTCCATCATTACTCGTACCTTTGACATATCTCAGAATTCGCTTTGCTGCTACCCAATGTGATTCTTTTGGTTCCTCCATGAATCTACTGAGTATTCCAACTCCAAAAGAAATATCTGGCCTTGTAGCTACCAAATACCTCAAACTCCCAATTAGACTTTTATAGGCTGTAACATTCACATTCTTACCACACTCATCTTTGGACATCTTCAACTTTTCAGCTACTGGAGTTGAAACTGGTTTGGAGTTTTCCATTTTGATCTTTCTCAAAATATCAGCAGCATATTTCTTCTGTGAAATAAAGATTCCACCATTCATCTGAACAACTTCAAGACCAAGAAAGTAACACATAAGACCCATATCAGTCATTTCAAATTTCTTAATGAGTGTCTCCCTGAATTCTGAGATTAGTTTCAAATTGTTTCCAGTAAAAATCAAATCATCAACATACAGACAGATTATAACAATATTTCCAGAATCTGTGTATTTGACATATAGGGTATGCTCATAAGGACATCTCATAAAACCATTCTCAACAAAATAAGAATCAATGCAACCATACCATGCTCTGGGTGCCTGTTTTAAACCATACAAAGCTTTTCTCAACTTGTAAACCTTATTTTCTTCCCCTTTCTTCACATACCCTGCAGGTTGCTCAACATATATTTCCTCTTCAAGAAAACCATTCAAAAAAGCAGACTTGACATCCATTTGATACAGTTTCCAATCATTTTGAGCAGCAAGAGAAATAAGCATTCGCACAGTATCAAGTCTACTTACTGGAGCAAAAACCTCAAAATAATCAATACCTGGTTTTTGTTTGTAACCCTTTGCTACCAACCGTGCCTTAAAACGGTCAACCTCACCATTTGACTTGTATTTGGTTTTATAAACCCACTTTACTCCAATTGGCTTCTTTTCGGGAGGTAATTCTGTTAACTCCCAAGTACCATTCTTTTCAATGGCACAAATCTCCTCATCCATTGCCTTAAGCCAATGAGTTTCTGTAGCAGCCTCCTCAAATGATATAGGGTCACAATCTGCAAAGAGAGCAAACTGAACAATCTCTTCATCAGTCAAGTCATTATCATTACCCAAAACATAATCTTCCAAACGAGCTGGTAAGTGACGCTCGCGTTGAGATCTCCGAACTGATGACTCTGGCTGTAAAGAAGATTGAACATTATCTGAAACCAATTGCTCATTATCAGGAATAATGGGAACAACAACTGACCTTTCTTCTTTAGTTGACCAATCCCATGCACCATATTCATCAAAAGTGACATCACGACTTATAACAACCTTTTGAGTTTCAGGATTATACAATTTATAAGCCTTTGAAATGTCACTATAACCAATAAAAATACACTTCTCACCTTTATCGTCCAACTTCTTTCTCAACTGATCTGGCACATGTGCATATGCCAAACATCCAAAAACCTTGAGATGTCTGATAGATGGTTTACTCCCACTCCAAGCTTCCTCAGGTGTCTTATCACGTACACTTTTAGTTGGACACCTATTCAACACATGAACAGCACAAGCAACAGCTTCTGCCCAAAAAGGTTTAGGCAGATTTTTAGATTTCATCATGCATCTTACCATGTCCATGATAGACCTATTTTTCCTCTCAGCCACTCCATTTTGTTGTGGAGTGTACCTAGCTGTCATCTGATGCTGAATACCATTTTTCTTTAAAAATTCATCACAAGCAATATATTCTGTACCTCTATCAGTTCTCAAAATCTTAATCTTATAACCACTTTGTTTTTCAACAAAAACCTTAAATTGTTGAAAAACATCACATGCATCTGACTTCTGTTTCAGAAAATAAACCCATGTTTTTCTACTGAAATCATCAATGAAGGTAACAAAGTACTTACAACCTCCATTCGAAGGAACTTCCAATGAACACAGATCTGAGTGAACAATCTCCAACTGCTTTGTCGCTCTTTTAGACTTGCCTATAGGAAAAGGTTCTCTATGCTTCTTCCCAATCAAACAACTCTCACAAATTTTGTCAGGAACATTAATAATCGGCAAATCAGAAACAAGTTTCTTTCTTGCTAAATAATTTAATCCGGAGAAATGAAAATGCCCAAACCGCATATGCCACAACCAATTATCATCACGGATTTTAGAATTAAAGCAAGTAAGAAGTGCATGGTTGATTTTTAAAGGAAATAGTCGATTTTGAGACATATTTACCTTTGCAATCAAAACTCCCTTGGCATCAACAATGGTACAACACCCTCCAGTGATATTTATTTTATATCCCTTTTCTGACAACTGTCCCATACTCAACAAATTTTGGTGTAATGCAGGAACATAGAAAACATCGGATATAAAATTGTGAGTACCATCCTTCAATTGAATAGAGATTTTACCTTTTCCCAAAATTGGCACTTTTGACTTATTTCCAAATGTCACCTCAGATCGTATTGATTCATCCAACTCTGAAAACAATTCTTTCTTCCCACACATATGGTTACTACATCCAGTATCCAAGAACCATATGTTTTCATCTGCAGACAAACTGTTACTGACCAAAAATAAGGTTTCAGATTCAGTAGAACTCTCACCAGATTTTTCAGCAACATTTGCTTGATTTTCATGACCATCCTCTTTATACCAGCAATCTGCAATTTTGTGTCCATATTTGCCGCAATTGTAGCAATTAAATGGAAATTTACCTTGCTTGGTATTATTACCTCCACCTCTTCCTTGATTGAAGTTACCTCGTCCCCTTCCTTGATTTGAGTTACCACGTCCTCTTCCTCTGAATCCTCCTCTACCTCTTCCACGTCCTCTACCAGCTCCTCCACCTCTTTGATTAGAGCTAGTCATATTAAAGGTGACTTGGCTCTTCAAAGCTTCTTCTGCTAGTGGTTCTGATTTTGACGCAATCCTTTCAATATGACTTTCGATCATACCTTTTAACTCAGCAATTGACAAGTCCTCGGTATCGTGTGACTCTGTTATTGAAGCCACCACATGGTCATACTTCATCGGCATCGTTCGTAGAACTTTTTCAACCACTGCACCATCCTCAATTGTGTCTCCGTATAACCTCATCTTATTTACAAGATCAATAAGACGAGAGAAATACATATCTACGGTTTCTGTAGAGGCCATCTCACAACGATCATACAACCTTCTCAACGTCTGCAGCTTGGACTTCTGTGACCGGTCGACTCCTTTGTTTGACACCTTTAAGATGTCCCAAGCTTGTTTTGCTGTTTCAGCACGAGCTAGCTGCCCAAAAATGGAGTAATGAACACCTTGATGAATTTGTCCCAACGCCAATTGATCTCTCCGTACAGCAGCTGCATCAGCTCCTTCTGGTAGACCGGGATCAACATAGCTCCAAAGATTTTGAGCTTTCAAATGTGTGGTCATCATAATTTGCCAATAATTGTAATCGAGTTTCCCATCTAATTTAGGACCCGACCACACAATATTGAAATTATTGGCCATATTTCACTAGAAAAAATATCTCAGGGTTGGAAGGTTGACAGGCTCTGATACCAAATGTAAGATATATTTAATATAAATATATCTATAGTAATTGAGAGGAATTAAAGAGAAGGATTATGGATGGAAATGAATTTATTTCTATTTGCTTCTGTATGTACACTCACACACAGACCACACTTTTTTTTAACAAAGAAAGGTTTTGCTTTGCATTATTTCTTCACTCCATTACAATTCATACGGCATTACTACAACATATATAAACATAGCAAACAAAGATGACAAAACATAATGTCATAATCAACAACCACTAATCCATGTTTTGTGCTTTTTCCTACCCCACATCCCATAAAACATTCCATGTTTTAGGGGATATAATTATCCACTCCATACTACCATGTTTTCAGGCATTACATCCACTTGGTTTATATTAATAATAATATATTATTTATAATTATTATTACAACAAAGTTTGGTAGTGCAAGAAAAGTAAACAAAGTAAGCATCTATTTATAGGTCTGGCCAGCGGGTTTTCATCTTATCAAACAAAAACTTAATGGTAGCAAATTTAATGCTAAGAAATGAACTAATAGCTAGCATCCTATCCTAGGGCTACAACTCTACAAATCACCATGTAAGAAATTTTTTTTTTTTTTTTTTTTAGAATACCGTGTAAGAAACTTAAATTTACAATCTTCAACTCTACCTACTCATTCCTATAGACATTAATTAAATTAAAGTCACTTATGATATATTTATTAGTGGGTCTAATTCTATTGCTTTGGTCTCAAATAATTTAAATATCAAATTTAGCTATTGACTTTTTCATTATAGCCATCAATAAACTTAGTAATGGATCCATTATAGCATTTGTTACTTGCTATTTAAATTAAGGACTACATAGCACTAAACTTCTCTTAGGTCATAGCTATATAATTTAATATGATTGTGACTTTTATTTATACAAAAGAAAGATAAAAATAACATACAACACACTACAAAAATTTAGATTTTTACTAATATATATGTACACACACACCATAAATCATACTAGTTTCAAATTGGATTGAAATCTCTAGATATGAATTGTAATATGATCATAAGAATACCTAATCATCCATTCATCCTTGTTGGGAAGTGTTAGGCTATTATGGATGTGGATGGTGGACCATGTTTAAAAAAAAAAAAACAAAATAAAACAAAATAAAAAAAAAAACAAAACAAAACACATGCACTATGTATACATTTATTAGCAATTAGCCACCATAGCCTTAATTAGTTTCTATATAAATTTAAGTATTAACTACCACCTAATTCTCCTTGGCTTTAACTATATATGTTAAATTGATTAATTATGATGAGATATTAAAGTGTATTTTTATAATTAAATAAATAATATTGAATATAGATATGTGTATATATCTTTTTCTTTCTCCCCAAGCATTGAATAATCATTTATGTATACTTATACGGTAATTTTGTTTGTACTAATTTTTAAAATATGAATATTGGTATCATTTAATTAAAAAGATCTCAATTAAAAGTTTAACACTTAGGTGCGTCATTTTTAACACTTAAGGTGCATCATTTTAACACTTAAGGTGTGTCAATTCAACAGTTAAAATGCGCAAAGGTGCATCATTTCCCAAGAATGAACTAGTTCTCAAGAAGTGCATTTTTTTTTAATTTTTATTGATTTGAACTGTTGATCTAGATTTGATCAACGGCTCAAATCTCACTCCATCTTTCACTTGGGAGACTTTTCGTGCGTGAATCATCCCTTATATATATATATATATATATATATATATCAATATGGAGCTCAGCTCGTAGGATTTTTGTTTGGTTTTGTTGATCATAACATTAAATGTCAATATGGAGCACTGCGTACGATTTATTTTTTTGGTTCTGATCTGTTGCTCATCACCATTAAATGTCAATATGGAGTTGTAGGTAGGATTTTTGTTTGGTCCTCTTCTGTTGCTCACTATGGGATGCCTGCTGTAGCACTAAATTCATTACTATTTTCATCATTCTGTCATTCGTCTGAAGTTCAAATAGCATGTGGCCTTTTGGCCTATTAATACTATCTCAATTTATTGTTCAATTCAAAGTATGTAATAGCGTCAAGCTAGATTCAACCTACGTTTATATATAAGTTATATATATAAGTTCAAATTTTTTTTTTAATAACTTAGGTATATAAACAAATTTTATTATGATTAATTTATTATGTTTAAAATAAATAACAACATTAACTTTAAAATGATTAAGTTATAAAATGAATAATTTTTAAAAGGATGTACGTGAAATTCCTATGTTCGCTGTTCCCTTCTGCAAACCTAGGCGAAGTTTACCTGCCAACCCAAAAAATATGGAGATTTGCATTTGATTTGCTTTAGCATTAAATGTTTACCCAACCCAAAAAGTATGGAGCTCTCCGCGCTTTGATTTGGTTTAGCATTAAATGGAAGTATGGAGTTATGATTTAGCATTAAATATTTATCCAACTCAAAAAATATGGAGATCTACTTTGATTTTTGTTAGGTTTTGTTGCTCACCGTTAAATGTCAACAAAGAAATTATAAATTGAATGAAAAGAGGAGGATGATCATAAAGGAATATAATGTCTGCTTTAACATTAAATTCATTATCATTATATTCATTCTGTCTTTCTATTCAACTCTAAAGAGCATGTGGCCTTTTGACCTATTAATACTATTTCAATTAAAAGCATTTCTTTCAACTCAATTTACAAATGCACTCTATTCTTTCCTATAATTGTTGTGTACTCTAAATTAATTTAAAGATAGTATCATTGTATTTGTTAATATAATTGTTTATATTAACTAAAGTCAATCAAATGCACTAAAGATAGTATTTATTTTTGCAGTAGTTTTAGGGTGAAATTTTGTTGGCTGAAGATTAATCCGGGATGACTTAGTATTTCTATTTTTTTTAAGTGATCAGTAGCCATGGAGCATTATGAAAGCTAGCTTTGGTTGTCCACAAAAGTGAATTTAATGCATTGATGATTTTACTTGTTCTACCAAGGCAAGTAAAAGGTCTGAAAGTGACCCCAACCGACCAAGCTCGCCATAAATACGCAGTAAATAATTGGAATTTGAAATCTCCAACAATTTTTTTTTTCTAACAAATATGGAGTAAATAAATTCTTAAGAGTACAAAAGATTAACGAAAATTTACAATTAAATTCAACAAAATAGCAAAGGTATTCAATTTATAACATAATAATAATAATAATAATAATAATAATAATAATATTATTATTATTATTATTATTATTACTAGTGAAACCTACAACCCCTACTCGATAGTGTGTACTAGGTTAATCTCGCTTTGGGATGACAATTTCAATCCGCTCCGTGGATATCCACCCGTATCCACCCTTGCATGGGTCAGATTTTTTGGGTGATGGTGGGTGGTGGGTGGGGTGGGTTTTAAGAAAGTAAACTCGTGGTGGGTCGGGTCGAATTCGGTATCTATGTACAAAATCGGCCTAAAACTCCACCCGATCCACCATGTGTGTGTATGTATATATATAATAGTAAAATGAGTACTAGTATGTAATTTATTATAAAAGTTTCTATAACTTTTGGTGACTTTCTACTATTTTTATATTTAAACTATTAAGTTTATTTTTAAAATTTAATAATTTAGTTATTATATTTTATTATTTTTTATTAATTTTTTTTTAGCATAACTAATGAATTTTATGATTTTATTATGTGTAAGTAATTTAAATATTATTTTTTGAAAAAATAATTAATAAGCTGATAAGTGGTACCCATAGTTGACACCCGCATCCGATGAGGTGGGGGTGGATTTTGAAAAAGTTCACCCGATGCAGGATGGGGGTGGAGAAAATATAAGGTGGGTCAGATGATGGATGTAGCCCTCCCGACCCACCCCAACCCATTGTCATCCCTAATCTCGCTCTAGTGTAATAACCTACGAACTACATAGGAAAGATAAACAACACTTATAAGATGATTATATGTGACAAGCTTGACTGAAAAAAATAATCATTGTAAAGTTATTTTTGTATTATTAATTTAATTTGAGTGTAATATAATGTTACGAATTTATAGTTATTCTTAATTACGATAACAATATATATATATATATATATATATATATATATATATATATATATATATGTATGTATATGGGCTCTTCTTACAATTGGTCTAAGGAGGCTAGATATCATCATACTATCAGGCTTGAGCTTTATTCCTTTTATTATTATTGTAAGTGTAAAATTTATACACGTTTAGATCTCCTATTTGTTGGCTTAATTATTAGTCAAAAATTTAGTTTAGTTTTATAGGTTGTTAGTTAAATCAACTGTATCAGCTCCGGATCTTCCTACCGCACAGTTTGGATCAGCGTCAGTGACAGTTTAATTCAAATCAAACAAAGTCTTCTTGATCCACGAATTGTGGGATTGAACTACACTACTGGTTGGAGCTTCATTTGAGGGAATAACAGCTACATTATTTCAGGTTTAAGAGGTTGGACCTTTTGCTATATAGAGAGCTCTAAATCATGGGATTCTTTACACACTTTACTACTCATATATATTTCAGATTTACGTGTGCTTTAGATTCAAAATTATTCTATTATTTTGTGTGGTATTATCAACGTGGAAGTGTGCTTGGTGGTTCGTCCTTGATGGTGATTGATTATGCAACGCACAGAGTCAGCTTGAAGATGATGAAGGCTTAGCTAGGAGTACTTTTTGTAACCATTGTTGTAGTATGGTTGTTTCGTGAACCCTTGTAACCCTTGTGATCATCTAGTGGATTGGGCTGACGTGAAGTGCCCCGCAGATGTAAGAATGTAGCTCCGAACTGCGTAAACAATTCCCCGTGTCTGGTTCTTTACTTTGCTTTATTGTTTATGTTGCTTATTTATCTGTTTATAATTGACTAATTTAATTAATCAGATAATTAATTCGGTTAAAACAAAGTAGAAACCTTAGTTTTTTATTGTATATTCAAGATCCACAATACAATTTCAATTATCAATATGATGTTGACAACATTTGATTATTGTTTAATTAATACATTTATAATAATCAATGAATATTTTTAAGTTAGTTTAGATTATAAAACTTTTATGTTAATGAACAAATTTCAATATGATTATCATTATTTTTTTAGATTACGAGAGCTAGAAAATATCAATCACTACCCGAGTGATTCTCCCGGGACCTGTGGTCCCTCCCATTCACAAAAAAAAAAAATTAAAAAAAAATAAAAATAAAAAAACTATGCGAGTGTACATTAGGCAAACTTCATTCTTGTGTAATAATCACATACATTTGAAAAATCTTGTGCGATGAGCTCGACCGAGAGGATGTTAGCAAGAATATTAACTTTGCTCACAAAAGTATGTGAAATTTTCTGGCCTCCAATCCACCCAACTAATCCTTGTTCGCTCTGAGACTTCGAGAGGCATGAGCTAGCGGGAATTGCCACTTATGAGAATTGAAGCTATGTTATTTCAAGGATTGTCTTCACATCGAAACTCATTTGTCACTTGAGCTACCATTTGCGCTAATTGCAAAGTGTTTATATTATAAAATAGATATTTGAGATTTCTTTTTTGTTTTTACTAATTTAAAAATTTTTAGTTAGTGAAAGAATCAAACAGAAAAAAAAAATTGACTTTCAGCCCAATAAAAAATAATTATTTTCTAATTTTCTGAAAATCATTATTTTGTGTCTCCAAATAAACCCTAAAAATCAAGAAGCTAGATATTAATTAAGTGTTCTTAAAATGTTGCTTATGAAATATTTAAACCTTCGCTCCAACATTTGATACAAAAAATCAATATAATAATTTTATAAATTAAAAATGTTTTACAAAAATTTTCCTGTTACTTGTTTTTAATCCTGCAACATGCAATGTCTAGGGATGAGTTTCGTGATACCAGAATTTTCATGTTACTTGTTCTTAATCCCGCAACATGTAATGTCTATGGATGAGTTTGGTGAGTCTAGAAATATTTTAAAATGTTATACTCTTAAATGTGGAAGGGAGTGGGTTCGAGCCTCAGTGGAGGCATCTGTTGACTCTTTGTGTTTCAGTAGGTTGAGAAAGTAGCTATGAACAGATACTACATTGTAATCGAGTCAGTAGAACTCAAAAAAAAAATGAAGTTTGGTATGTTCATCCACTGCCTTAGAAGCCACTGTGTTTTCGAGTTACGTCAAGCACATTTCATCTATATTGGTCCTATATATATGGGCTATCCATTGCATCTTTGTTGTCTAATTTTGGTTCAAAGGATTTGTTTTAAATGATTGCATTGAAACTTTGTAAGGTTACAAGTTTGATTTATAGTGAGAACGACTTATTGACATTTTTTGTTTGAACGGATCATTTAGGACAACATAAGTTGGTTTACCGGTTTTAATCACATTGCGAGATTCACTTAGTGCACATTCCCGAGTAGTGATTCCGACTTATTGACTTTCTTGGTTTTAGTCGATCTATTATGGACAACATAGGTTGCTTTATCTCGTAAATCTTTACCAGCTAAGGTCACAATGCGAGATTTAACCAATACACACCCTCATATAGTAGTTGTAAGTTTCTTTCTTCACTCAAAAACTTGATATTTCAGAGGATCAGAATTGAAATGGATGAAGAAGTACTTATAATTTATTATTATTGTTATTTTCAATTGAAGAACTAAGTTGCAGTTGGGAGCAAAAAGTGGTATTTGATTTTAAACAAGTTGAAGAATTAACGTATATTACAATAATCACAAATGGTTAATTAGTGTTGTGTTAGTGGTTAGTCTAAGGAGTGTAGGGAAAATTGTAATTTACGTTTCTCCATCCAATTATCAATGTCACCCCTGAATTATTAGTGGTGTAAAGACTATTACTAGTTTACTACTATACTACTAAATCATTCTTTCTACTCAAGGGTATTTTAATTTTTAATAATTTTTAATTTTTAATCATTCTTCCTTTTCAATCCCCAGTATTTCTATTTTTGCTTAGCAAGCAATGTAATTTAAATTCAAACCTTATTTTTTACCACGAAATTACAATTCATTTTTCCTCTAATTCCCTCATTTCAACCAAACACCCTATTAAAGAAAAAAATAACTAGCTTAATTATTACTACCTTCGTCCCATTTTGTTTGTCTGATTCGGTTAACGAGGCTTGACTGAAGTTATTTTTAATTCAATTTTTCATAATATTAAGTTTAGTATTAGTATATAAAATTTATATATTTAGAAACTACATTAAAAGTACTATTAAACACAAAAAATCAAATTTAAAAATAATTTTTATTACAAAGCTATCCAAGCTAAGGAACAAATCTATGTTGTTTGTGTTAAAAAAAAAAAAATTAGGGTGAACAATTCTTTTATGTGTGTTCATACTTCAATTCTTGTTGTATATGATCGAGAAATATGACGGATGCATAGTCTCTCTAAAATCTTTTCTTAAAAAATGTTGCTAGAAAATTTATATATGTTGGGTAGTGCTCTAAAAATGGTTTGCATGCTTGTATTTTGACCACTACAATTCGAAAATGTCATTTTCAATGTGTCAAGAAATGATAAGCAACAACTTTGCAGTGTAATGACTTACAATTGCAAATCAAGTACTATTACATAAGTTCAATGCATAGCAGCAATACTTCACACACATATTACCCAATGGAGTAAAACACAATAATTTATTTATTTATTTTGGATAAAAGGAAATCTGCAAACTAGATGAGTTGTAGGGTATGAAAAGAGGATTATTTGATATATTTATATAGAATAAAGATGGCATGTTGATGTACGGTAACATAACCTAAAAAGTCACTTAAATATATCAAATAATCCTCTACAAATCACCGTGTAAGAAACTTAAATTTAAAATCTTCAACTCTACCTACTCATTCCTATAAACATTAATTAAATTAAAGTCACTTATAATATATTTATTAGTGGGTCTAATTCTATTGCTTTGATCTCAAATAATTTAAATATCAAATCTCAAAATTTAGCTATTGGCTTTTTCATTATAGCCATCAATAAACTTAGTAATGGATCCATTATAGCATTTGTTACTTGCTATTTATTTTAAGGACTACATAGCACTAAACTTCTCTTAGATCATAGCTATATAAATTAATTTGATTGTGACTTTTATTTTTACAAAAGAAAGATATAAATAACTTACAACACACTACAAAAATTTAGATTTTTACTAATATATATGTACACACATCACATAAATCATACTAGTTTCAAATTGAATTGAAATCTTTAGATATGAATTGTAATATGATCATAAGAATACCTAATCATCCATTCATCCTTGTTGGGAAGTGTTAGGCTATTATAGATGTGGATGGTGGACCATGTTTAAAAAAAAAACAAAAACAAAAAACAAAAACACAAAAAAACAAAACCAAAAACAAAACAAAACACATGCACTATGTATACACTTATTAGCAATTAGCCACCATAGCCTTAATTAGTTTCTATATAAATTTAAGTATTAACTACCACCTAATTCTCCTTGGCTTTAACTATATATGTTAAATTGATTAACTATGACATGAGATATTAAAGTGTACTTTTATAATTAAATAAATAATATTGAATATAGATATGTGTATATATCTTTTTCTTTTTCCCCAAACATTGAATAATCATTTATGTATATTTATATGGTTATTTTGTTTGTACTAATTTTTTAAAATATGAATATTGGTATCATTTAATTAAAAAGATCTCAATTAAAAGTTTAACACTTAGGTGCGTCATTTTTAACACGTAAGGTGAATCATTTTAACACTTAAGGTGTGTCAATTCAACAGTTAAAATGCGCAAAGGTGCATCATTTCCCAAGAATCAACCAATTCTCAAGAAGTGCATTTTTTTAAAATTTTTATTGATTTGAACTGTTGATCTAGATTTGATCAACGGCTCAAATCTCACTCCATCTTTCACTTGGGAGACTTTTCGTGCGTGAACCATCCCTTATATATATATATATATATATATATATATATATATATATATATATATATATATATATATGGAGCTCAGCTCGTAGGATTTTTGTTTGGTTTTGTTGATCATAACATTAAATGTCAATATGGATTTGTGGGTAGGATTTTTGTTTGGTTTGTTTGGTCCTCATCTGTTGCTCACCATGGGATGCCTGCTGTAGCACTAAATTCATTACTATTTTCATCATTCTGTCATTCGTCTGAAGTTCAAATAGCATGTGGCCTTTTGGCCTATTAATACTTAGGGTTGTTAACAAACCGAACATAAACGAACGAAGAGTGTTCGTGTTCGTTTGTTAAGAATTTTGGAGTGTTCGTGTTCGTGTTCGTTTGTTAAGGTTTTTGAAAATCCTGTTCGTGTTCGTTTGTTAAGCGTTCGTTAGTGTTCGTTAACGTTCGTGAACACGTTCACGAACGTGTTCGTTAACGTTAACGAACAAGTTCACGAACGTGTTCGCGAACGTTAACGAACATGCTCACGAACACGTTCGTGAATGTGTTCGTTAACGTTAACAAACACGTTCACAAATATATTCATTTATGTTCATGAACACGTTCGTGAACACTTAATAACCAAACACCTACACATGTTCATGAACACAATTTGTTTGTGAACAAGAAATAATCTACGTTCATGAACAATAATCAAACAAACAACATAACTACAAAACTAATACAGACAAACCTAATATAATTTGTTTGTAAACATGTTCGCGAATATTATTAAACGAACACTTAACGAACTTGTTCGCGAACACTACTAAACAAACACAAATGAGCTTGTTCACGAACACTACTAAACGAACACAAACGAGCTTGTTCGCGAACACTTAGCAAACGAGCTTACCACTGTTCAAACTCTGTTCGTTTATTAACCGAGCTCTAAATTTTGTTTGTTAATGTTCGTTTACCATAATAAACGAACATAAACGAACGCTTACCGAGCTCGAACACGAGTAGTTTGTCGAAAGCTCTGTTCGCTAACACTCCTATTAATACTATCTCAATTTATTGTTCAATTCAAAGTATATAATAGCGTCAAGCTAGATTCAACCTACGTTTATATATAAGTTATAACAAAAAAAAAAGAAAGAAAAAAAAAAAGTCAATTCAACCTGGTCTTTATATTTATTATTCCTTTATATTCCAACTCCAACCAAATAACGGAATCATTGTTCTCAGTAATATCTGTTTTTTCTATCAACCAAACAATGAAATTAATCTTTTTGAAAATTTATTGTTCATGGAATTTCTATTCCATTTTTAATCAAATATTTTCTGCAAACCAAATAGAACTTAATGATTTTTCTTTCTTTGTGTCCTCATAAAATTAGAACTTTCATGTTTGTTTTCTCCCTTCCATATATGCAATGTCTAGGGATGTGTATGTGAAAAACTCGCCAGCCATGACATTATTAATGATACGAGAAAATGTTATATGTATGCGATCAAATCTACTATTAGTTTATGTTAAAATGTTAATTGTGATTTGAAATTGAGCATTTTTTTTATGTATATCCGGGATTGTCATCGCCGAACAAGTGGTTAATCTCTTTATGAATTGTAGGCACCTCTAATGAGTGAGACAGTTGACCTTAAAAAAAAAAAAAAAACAAGGATTTTGGGGTGAACAATTCTTTTGTGTGTGTTCATACTTCAATTCTTGTTGTATATGATGGAGAAATATGACGGATGCATGGTCTCTCTAAAATCTTTTCTTAAAAAATATTGCTAGAAAATTTATATATGTTGGGTAGTGGTCTAAAAATGGTTTGCATGCTTGTATTTTGACCACTACAATTCAAAAATGTCATTTTCAATGTGTCAAGAAATGATAAGCAACAACTTTGCAGTGTAACGACTTACAATTGCAAATCAAGTAGTATTACATAACTTCAATGCATAGCAACAATACTTCACACACATATTACCCAATGAAGTAAAAGACAATAATTTATTTATTTATTTTGGATAAAAGGAAATCTGCAAACTAGATGAGTTGTAGGGTATGAAAAGAGGATTATTTGATATATTTATATAGAATAAAGATGACATGTTGATGGATGGTAACGTAACCTAAAAAGTATCCGCATGAATGTTTAGAGAATGTTATCTAAAATTATGAACATAGAGTTAGAATTCAAAAATTAGGAATATAGATTCCAAAATTGTAAACATAGAGTTCTAAAACCAACATTAACCCGTTATTTCGGAATTATTTCCCGTAATTATTTTCTAAGAAAGAATTTATTCTTTTAATTGAGCCCAATTCTTTAATTGAGAATAATTCATAGAATATATTTATTTTAAACCCAATTATTACTAGACAATATATATATATATATATTCTTTGATTGAAAGGTATGCTCTTTGATATGATTATGAATCCTTCTTTGAGGTTAATCTGTTGGTTTGGACATTGTGGGAACTTATATTTGACTCTATGGTATTGGTATGCGATTGGCGGGCCTCTGCTCTATTTATAACGGGTCCTGTTGGTGATGGAAGCCCTGGATAGATCGGCTATGAGGGAAACTCTGATCAACCATTATAGACTGATCCGGTAGTATTGGACAGCTACCAGTTGCTATTTATTTTGGGCACCTGGTAGAAATGTATCCTAGGTGTAAGAGATAATAACTAACCCATTGGATTTGAAATCTCAATAGGGGTGTGCACACTTAAAGTTCTAGATTTGTTTCCATTAGTTTGTATGGTATTGCTTACCTGTGATATGGTATTGATGTTGAATGAGAAGCCCTCCACACTTGTTCCATGTTTATATTTGATTGATGTGATTACTTTGGTTATGTTTTGCTATGCTACTCCTATTGTTGTTGGATATGAGATGTTTTAGTATGATGTGACTTGTCTCTTTTCCTTGCATATATCTATATCTACGAGTATCCTTGAGTGAGCTTTTGTTTATGAAACTCCCTTGTTAAATGTTTAAGTACCCCTAACATGAATACACAGAATCGTAGTCTACAATACACAAAATGCCTTCAAAGAATACACAGAATATGAAAACACCAAATACACAAAACATCACCCATGTATTTAAGTACCACTAACATGAATACACAAAATCATTGTCTAGAATACAGATAATGACTTGAGGGAATACACAGAATATTGATACAGTTACACAAAAATCATCATCCTAACATTCGAATACACAAAACACGTCACAACCCCCCCTAACATGAATACACAGAATCATAGTCTACAATACACAGAATATCTTCAAAGAATACACATAATATTAACACAAATACACAAACCGGCCGAAATGAAAAACGTGATTTCCAAAAAAAAAAAAACAAACCATTAATCAAAATGACCAAAACGACGTCGTTTTAGTACGGGATGCACAATGCATTGTGCACCCTGGTCCACGATATAAATTGTCGTAAAAATGACCCATACCCATTCTTCAATTTCAGCCCACCTTAGTTGAAACCACACGGCCCAACTTACAAAATATCATAAGCTAATTTGCTAAATGTCTCTCTTTCTGGGGCAAATTATTATGTGAATCAAGGTCCATCTTGCAAGGTAAATTTGAATCTAAAAATGCACAATTTACACAATAAATATTCATAATTTATATACTGAATGTTCACAACATATTAAAGGTTTACAATTTACATACTAAATGTTCATAATTAAACTAGAATTTTAAAAATAATTTAAAGAAATAAAATAACAATACCATGTTTATAGGAGTGTTATTAATGCTAGGACGGTTAGGAATTGCATTTTTATTAGAAACAAAAAATTAACGCAATCACCTATGTTGTCACGGAAGCAGCATCGACAATTTAGGATACAAGTCAATAATCGTCTTATTATTATTATTTTTTTTTAGTAACACCATTGGATTGGGGAAGAGGGTGCCAGTGCGTGCATATGTAAATATCTTGTGATTGCACAAGCATGTCATCTTATTATTTGTTATTTTTTTAGTAAAGTCGTTGGGTTAGGTAAGGTGGTGAGTGGTGACGGCGTGTGCATGTGAATATCTTGTGATTGCTACTACTAGTATATATATATGGTTGCGTGTGCATTTGTTCACTAAGATGGTGAGCATTCGTATTTCGTATATACAACAAGACACGGACTAGTTAGTTCACTAGCGATGTTGCGACAATTGTAGCCTAAACCAAAGTGGCAAGCTTCCTCATTAATTAATTTGGGTGTTTTTGTTTTGTTAAGTTGTATTACTTCGGGATTATTATATTCTAGTCTCTAGACAATGGATTATTATTATATTCTAGACATGTGGTTATTATTCGGCTTGTATTATTTATGTTATTTCCCATAATTCCATCGCTATAGAATTCAAATGTATGCAGTGCCTACATTTTCATGTGTCCACAGTTGCACACTTGTGTTGTGTGCGTATTATAGTCGAGGTCTATGTATCCTGTAGCAGCTCCCATATACTTACTCACAATGCTTTTAATCAACGCTTTTGAACACCACGGTGTACACATGCAATTATAAAAATGCACACAAAATCTATTATGTTCTTGTGCTCTAATGCACGTTCTAGTGTTGTGCGTGTTAGCTTTAAGGTTAGTGCATCCCTTATCAACGCCCACATGTGTAGGTGTCCTCAGTTGCACATTGGTTTGCGTACTACATCACTAACGCACTCCGCTCAAAACGGACTCGCACAGTCACACACACAAAAATCCACGGTTGCACACAAAAATGGATTTTACAATAGTGGTAGAGTTCCAACACACAACTATAAAAATATAAAATATAAAAATATAAAACCAAGGTGCATACAGTGAAAAATAAAAATGCACACACAAACCATGTGTGTGTACATCTATTGCACATTGGTGGTGTGTGTAAAACATCTGTTTGCACACGACCTTTAAAGGCATGCACAAACCCTCCCCTCACTACACACCTAACACACACAGTTTCTGCACCCACTAACATCTACCCTTCGTCCACAGACAGTGCACACCACCCCTCAATCAGCGAACTTTAAAAAAAAAAAAAAAAAAAAGAGCGATCATACCTGCGTTCTCAATCGGAGATGGTGACTCCATTGTTACTCTGGTCTTTGCGTTTCAACAAGATGTTTGATTATAGAATGAATTATTACCATTAATGTGTTTACTACACCTCCTACAAATATAGACATAATATTTATTAAAATTTAAATCATATAAAGAATCTTGAATGCATTACTAATTTACCCCTTATCCTTCTTTAAATACACTTTAAACTATATTTGTTCGTAAATCATGACCATTAAAAAATATTTTATGCATGCACAAGATTTGATCTCACGATCTAACCTAAACAATTGATCTCATTGAAACCCTCATATATATATATATATATATATATATATATGAGTGCGTTCAGGTGCAAACAACTCGCCTAGGAAAGATATGAGAACGCATGTCATCCGTCCACGTGTCTAGATCTAATGGTTAATAAACACTGATATAAAAAAAAATAAAAAATAAAAAACACACTGACATTTCCGTAAATAATTGAACATCGAAGTGCAAGTACCACTTTCATATAGTGAACCTAAGTATAAGTAAAATGTACACCGAACATCAATATTAAATGCACCTAATGTTATAATTAGTTGTACCTAATGTTATAATTAGGTAAATTACTTGCACTTGTAAGTGATAGATCCTCCCGAGATCCACGACATCACCTATTGCTTGCATAGTCTCGTATGGAGCAGACTTATATCTCAAACATAAAGATGTGCCCTACGAGAAAGGTGCTTGTGTTTTGGGTTAGCTTACAACCTTATTGCCAGCGCCCACTGTCCAAACAGTACACTCACAAGTCACAAGCTATCACATAAGTATTTTGGGCCATTTCAAGTTTTTAAAATTAAAGGATTGGGAAGGTGACGTATCAGTTGCATTTGCCAAGTGATTGCAAAGGGCATGATGTTAAAATTGTTGGATATTTATATAGTAAATGGTTGAATATATTTATTTAGTTTTGTCTATTGGAAGCATAAATAATATTTTGATGTTATGGAGTTAAAAATATTATTTATGTTTGGTAGGAAAATTTATGATTTGATTAATCAAGAATGTTGGAAAAATTCTCCAAGTAATAGGCCAACGTAATATGTTTTAAAATGTTTTTGGAAAAATTTTCCTATTTTCGAAGAGTTGACTGAAAGGTATGTAGTATCTGTTCGTACATATGTTTTCAACCTACTGAAGCACAAAGAGCCAACGCCTCCACTAGGGATCGAACATGTGACCTCTCACTTTTTGAGAAGTCCAAATTAACTTCTCGGTAGTTACTCGGTTACTCTTTGGATGAAGGTACAGAAGATTTTGAGAATATATCTTTCTAAAAGTAATAGGTCATCGTAATATTTTTTCAAAATTGTAAATATTATATTTATTAATATAATGAATTCTAGATCAATTACACAATAATTTAAATATTAAATTTAAATTATAGTAATCATTATGAATATAATGATTCTGAATGTTATAAAAGCTTCTACTAACCTTCTTCGTAACTCCAGTATTAAGAGGATTACAAGATGAATGTCTGATGATGATTATAAAAAGAGGATTCCATCAGTTGCCAAGATAGGGAGAGTATTCCATTCTTGACTAAGTAGTTACAGTACTTAGAAGAGAGGGTTTTTCTAAGTTACTACCTCGATGAACTTTTTAAAAAAACAACTTAAAAAGTTAAGCATTCTTCTTGTATCACAAAAGTTCTAATTTAATTACCCTAATTGCTTGATAAGGGAAATTAGAAACTTTTAGGATAGTGTGCCTTCACACACCTTAAATTTATGATCAAGCATTTCCTTTATTTTCTCTGGTTCTCAAGTTCTTTTTACGAGATCAGGTTGTTTTTTTCTAACAAAATATGGACAACCAATCAAAAAGGCTCACATCACAGGCAAAGGTGTTTGAATTTAGAATAAAAATGGAGAGGAGGCACGGGGATTTTTGTTGAGATCCCAAACTCCATGTTTTCTCTAAAATATATGCTTGTCTATTATTGATTGAAGATGTCCTTTATATACGCTAACATAATGACTGCTAACTGGCTGAGACTATAATATTATTTGAACAAATTAATAATATTAACACACACAAGCAGCTAGATGCAGAGCAAATTCCAGTCATTTGTGAGGCATTTCCACAGCTATGGGTGTTAAATGAACCCATCATTTTGACTTATTTGCTTAATAAAGAGATGACTTCTTTTTCTTTTCCATCTAAGGTGCCATTCCTCTATCAACTGCACTAAAGATCCTTATTCTAGCCATTGATAGCCTATGGAACATACAAACTCTTTTAGTTAGGACAATACAGCATCTGCTTATGAGTTCATTTGCAATTTCGCACAATAACCTGGCTTTCCTTGTCCCCTTAATTTTCAAGAATTGGAGACAAGGAAAGCCACCATTATAAGGCTCCAATACTCCCCTTTCCCGGCATTTCAACCACTTTGAGAATTTCAAGGTATTCTACCTAGTGCTCCCAATACAGATTATTTCACACCATTCAAGCTGAATATTGGACAGATTAGCTTACTATATTCTGTGCAGATTCATAATTCTGGGAGAGGCAATGCTACTTCTCCAAGGTTTTTGAACAACCTAGATCCAAGATCCTTGGTTTCAACTTTCAAAAAGCTTTAGCCAAGTTTCCCAGTATATGCAATATGCAAGCTAGCCAATGCATCTGTTGTGCAACTTTCAGGTGAAATTCTTAAAAGTATTTGCAAGTTCCTATTACAAAAAGAAAAAAAATTAAGTACTTCCTCGGACAAGGTACCCCAAGAGCATTTCCCTAGAAAATTTTTACCGCCACTTTATTATCTTTCACTTTCATACAACCAATTTCAAGTTCCATTATCTTTTCATTTGTTTTCCGACTTCTCAAACACAGAATTCCTCTCAAGAAACAACAACAAACTGATGCTAGATCACATATCTCAAGCTTTGGTTCCAAGGTTTTTATGGTCAACACAAGACATTTAGTTTAGCAAACTATGCGTCACATGACATAAAGGAAGAAACTCCTAGATTTCTTCATTACCAGCATGAATTAACATCTCTTGTTCTATCCTAGAGCAACAAAAAGGAGATATTTGCCTAGGATTTTAGACAATAACATGACATTGAAAGAAGCCAATCTAAGAGGAAATGATTTCACAGGGCCTCCCAATTTCCATATTGATCCGACACTAGAATTATAAGAATAGATATTATGACAATCACGTGAAAAGGGAGATACATGCTTATATACGATTAGAATGGGCTAGGTTATAATGAAGCCTACGTCAGGGTTTCTAGTTTTTATATTTTAACAGAAACATTGGGGAGATCCATGTATTGTACTTCTCTCATGAGTCACAACAACTTAGGTGGATTAATCCCAACATTCTCAACTTTTAAAGAAAAAATATATATAAATACAACTACTTGAGCCATCAAGTTCATTGTCTACTAGTCTACAGAAATGAGAAATCACTAACCTTACTTAATTTCTTTGCATACAAAAGAAGAGAACTTGTAGGGTTTTATTTTTAACTTCTTGACTGGAGAAGTAATTGAAATTGCAGCCATGTTGTAAGAGCATAGTTTTATAGTAAGTCCATTTTATTAAGCTCTCTTTACAAGGCAAAGAATCTTTGGCAGGACATCAACAACTCTTAAGATCTCCATACTTATGAGGCATTCTTTTTTGATAGAATGTCCCTTCCTGGACATCTTGAATAAATTGTACTTTCAAAACAAGAAATTTCATGTTCTCCTTTTCCTTTATATACTATCAAATACTATCAAATGGCAGGCATATCATTTATAACTTTTGTTTGACAAAATGCGAAAAATAATAAAGTATGGGCTGCATTTACACATATATAGAAAATTAGACTTGAACTGCATGTAATTCTAATAAAATCGACTATTCATTGCACCAAACATAAAAGGAATACTAGAATCCTAGTTTTCACAATACACTAAATGTATACTCTGGAAACCATAAAGCAAAAATATAAATTACAAGATTCATCTTCTCTAACTTACCAGACACAAATGTGATGCAATTACATCTCTGACCCTCTTCCCACTGTCGTCCAACGCCTCATCACACACTGGAAACTCCTGATTCCTGGAGTATTCGACATTTTCATCCGGCAAATTCTCACTACACTTGATAAGAAAATTGTGCAACAAACAACATGCCACGATAACAAATGGGAAAGCCTCATCGCATCGTCCCTTCCATTTATTTGCCACGAGTTTCCACCTGCACCTAACCCTCTCAAATGCTGTACCCACCAATTCCATTGCCCTAGCATGAACTGAATTAAAGGCAGCTTGTGTAGGACTTAAGTCCACATCCTCAACTGGTTTAATGTAAGGGGTGAGGAGCCAAGGTAGCAGTGGGAGACAAGAGTCCCCCAAAATGTACTGAGGAATGGAATTGCCATCATTTAATTCGAATGTTGGACCATTTAAGTATCCTTTGGATTCCTCAATACCAGAAAAGAGTTTGGATTGTCGCAAAATGTTTACAGGGCTCATGGTGCAGGGCCACCCAGCGGAAACATCCAAGAATCTTCCTTCAGAGTCCACCAATGCTTGAACTATCAAATACCCATTTTCACCCATCAAATCCCCATCAAGCTCAAACTTTTCCAACCCTAGAACGCCGCAGCAATTGGGCAAAGATATCCACCCGAACCCAACAATAACCCGATTGATATCCGTCTTAAGCTCAAACAAATGCCCCAGCTTTTCATTAATTGCTTTACAGACGGCATAGAAGGCGCGGCAGGCAGTGGCGGAATCAAGCCCGAATCGGCGAGAGATGGCAGAGTAGGAGGCGCCGTGAGCAAGGCGCAAGAGGGCAAGGGCAAGAGCGTAATTGGGAGGGAGAGGGAAGAGAGAAGACAGAGAAGGGGTGAGAAGACGGAGGAGGAGCGTAAACGAGGGTTTTCCGAGGTTGAAGAAATGGATCCATCGGGAATCCGAATCGGAGGTCGCGGAAGCGAGGAATCGTTGGAACCAGCAATCGGAGTCCGGCGGATTAGCGGCGTGGGGCACCGTCAAAGGCGGGGGAAGAGAGAGGAGAGAGAAAAGGTTGGAGACGGAGATAGAAGTGGAGGCGAGGAGGGACTCGAGGGAGAGAGATTGTTTAGGGAGGAGATGGAGGTCGTGGCGGAGGAGGAAAGAGTAGACAGAGTTTGCAGTGGAGATGAGGAAAGGGATGAGCTTAGCTATCTGATTGTTATGGTGACAGGTGAGGAGAAGAGGCTGTGATTTCTTCTTAACGCCATTACTGCTGCTTAAGGTAATCTTCTTCTTCTTCTTCGTCTTCTTCCGCTTCTTCGTTGGGGTGTTTCTCTTGGTGCCTCCGCCGCAGCTGCCCATTCCGGTGCTCAACTATGAACAGTTACAAACACGGCGTATATCAATAGTTTAGTAGAACCGTTGATACGATTTGGCAATGCGATAATAAACTCGGGTCCACCTTCTCGTGTCCATTTAAATAATGAACTGTTAATTTAAACTGAAAAAAAAAAAAAAAAAAAAAAAA
>NC_044918.1:20023333-20069956 GCF_003576645.1 Ipomoea triloba | reverse complement strand
CATATATATATATATATATATATATATATATGAGTGCGTTCAGGTGCAAACAACTCGCCTAGGAAAGATATGAGAACGCATGTCATCCGTCCACGTGTCTAGATCTAATGGTTAATAAACACTGATATAAAAAAAAATAAAAAATAAAAAACACACTGACATTTCCGTAAATAATTGAACATCGAAGTGCAAGTACCACTTTCATATAGTGAACCTAAGTATAAGTAAAATGTACACCGAACATCAATATTAAATGCACCTAATGTTATAATTAGTTGTACCTAATGTTATAATTAGGTAAATTACTTGCACTTGTAAGTGATAGATCCTCCCGAGATCCACGACATCACCTATTGCTTGCATAGTCTCGTATGGAGCAGACTTATATCTCAAACATAAAGATGTGCCCTACGAGAAAGGTGCTTGTGTTTTGGGTTAGCTTACAACCTTATTGCCAGCGCCCACTGTCCAAACAGTACACTCACAAGTCACAAGCTATCACATAAGTATTTTGGGCCATTTCAAGTTTTTAAAATTAAAGGATTGGGAAGGTGACGTATCAGTTGCATTTGCCAAGTGATTGCAAAGGGCATGATGTTAAAATTGTTGGATATTTATATAGTAAATGGTTGAATATATTTATTTAGTTTTGTCTATTGGAAGCATAAATAATATTTTGATGTTATGGAGTTAAAAATATTATTTATGTTTGGTAGGAAAATTTATGATTTGATTAATCAAGAATGTTGGAAAAATTCTCCAAGTAATAGGCCAACGTAATATGTTTTAAAATGTTTTTGGAAAAATTTTCCTATTTTCGAAGAGTTGACTGAAAGGTATGTAGTATCTGTTCGTACATATGTTTTCAACCTACTGAAGCACAAAGAGCCAACGCCTCCACTAGGGATCGAACATGTGACCTCTCACTTTTTGAGAAGTCCAAATTAACTTCTCGGTAGTTACTCGGTTACTCTTTGGATGAAGGTACAGAAGATTTTGAGAATATATCTTTCTAAAAGTAATAGGTCATCGTAATATTTTTTCAAAATTGTAAATATTATATTTATTAATATAATGAATTCTAGATCAATTACACAATAATTTAAATATTAAATTTAAATTATAGTAATCATTATGAATATAATGATTCTGAATGTTATAAAAGCTTCTACTAACCTTCTTCGTAACTCCAGTATTAAGAGGATTACAAGATGAATGTCTGATGATGATTATAAAAAGAGGATTCCATCAGTTGCCAAGATAGGGAGAGTATTCCATTCTTGACTAAGTAGTTACAGTACTTAGAAGAGAGGGTTTTTCTAAGTTACTACCTCGATGAACTTTTTAAAAAAACAACTTAAAAAGTTAAGCATTCTTCTTGTATCACAAAAGTTCTAATTTAATTACCCTAATTGCTTGATAAGGGAAATTAGAAACTTTTAGGATAGTGTGCCTTCACACACCTTAAATTTATGATCAAGCATTTCCTTTATTTTCTCTGGTTCTCAAGTTCTTTTTACGAGATCAGGTTGTTTTTTTCTAACAAAATATGGACAACCAATCAAAAAGGCTCACATCACAGGCAAAGGTGTTTGAATTTAGAATAAAAATGGAGAGGAGGCACGGGGATTTTTGTTGAGATCCCAAACTCCATGTTTTCTCTAAAATATATGCTTGTCTATTATTGATTGAAGATGTCCTTTATATACGCTAACATAATGACTGCTAACTGGCTGAGACTATAATATTATTTGAACAAATTAATAATATTAACACACACAAGCAGCTAGATGCAGAGCAAATTCCAGTCATTTGTGAGGCATTTCCACAGCTATGGGTGTTAAATGAACCCATCATTTTGACTTATTTGCTTAATAAAGAGATGACTTCTTTTTCTTTTCCATCTAAGGTGCCATTCCTCTATCAACTGCACTAAAGATCCTTATTCTAGCCATTGATAGCCTATGGAACATACAAACTCTTTTAGTTAGGACAATACAGCATCTGCTTATGAGTTCATTTGCAATTTCGCACAATAACCTGGCTTTCCTTGTCCCCTTAATTTTCAAGAATTGGAGACAAGGAAAGCCACCATTATAAGGCTCCAATACTCCCCTTTCCCGGCATTTCAACCACTTTGAGAATTTCAAGGTATTCTACCTAGTGCTCCCAATACAGATTATTTCACACCATTCAAGCTGAATATTGGACAGATTAGCTTACTATATTCTGTGCAGATTCATAATTCTGGGAGAGGCAATGCTACTTCTCCAAGGTTTTTGAACAACCTAGATCCAAGATCCTTGGTTTCAACTTTCAAAAAGCTTTAGCCAAGTTTCCCAGTATATGCAATATGCAAGCTAGCCAATGCATCTGTTGTGCAACTTTCAGGTGAAATTCTTAAAAGTATTTGCAAGTTCCTATTACAAAAAGAAAAAAAATTAAGTACTTCCTCGGACAAGGTACCCCAAGAGCATTTCCCTAGAAAATTTTTACCGCCACTTTATTATCTTTCACTTTCATACAACCAATTTCAAGTTCCATTATCTTTTCATTTGTTTTCCGACTTCTCAAACACAGAATTCCTCTCAAGAAACAACAACAAACTGATGCTAGATCACATATCTCAAGCTTTGGTTCCAAGGTTTTTATGGTCAACACAAGACATTTAGTTTAGCAAACTATGCGTCACATGACATAAAGGAAGAAACTCCTAGATTTCTTCATTACCAGCATGAATTAACATCTCTTGTTCTATCCTAGAGCAACAAAAAGGAGATATTTGCCTAGGATTTTAGACAATAACATGACATTGAAAGAAGCCAATCTAAGAGGAAATGATTTCACAGGGCCTCCCAATTTCCATATTGATCCGACACTAGAATTATAAGAATAGATATTATGACAATCACGTGAAAAGGGAGATACATGCTTATATACGATTAGAATGGGCTAGGTTATAATGAAGCCTACGTCAGGGTTTCTAGTTTTTATATTTTAACAGAAACATTGGGGAGATCCATGTATTGTACTTCTCTCATGAGTCACAACAACTTAGGTGGATTAATCCCAACATTCTCAACTTTTAAAGAAAAAATATATATAAATACAACTACTTGAGCCATCAAGTTCATTGTCTACTAGTCTACAGAAATGAGAAATCACTAACCTTACTTAATTTCTTTGCATACAAAAGAAGAGAACTTGTAGGGTTTTATTTTTAACTTCTTGACTGGAGAAGTAATTGAAATTGCAGCCATGTTGTAAGAGCATAGTTTTATAGTAAGTCCATTTTATTAAGCTCTCTTTACAAGGCAAAGAATCTTTGGCAGGACATCAACAACTCTTAAGATCTCCATACTTATGAGGCATTCTTTTTTGATAGAATGTCCCTTCCTGGACATCTTGAATAAATTGTACTTTCAAAACAAGAAATTTCATGTTCTCCTTTTCCTTTATATACTATCAAATACTATCAAATGGCAGGCATATCATTTATAACTTTTGTTTGACAAAATGCGAAAAATAATAAAGTATGGGCTGCATTTACACATATATAGAAAATTAGACTTGAACTGCATGTAATTCTAATAAAATCGACTATTCATTGCACCAAACATAAAAGGAATACTAGAATCCTAGTTTTCACAATACACTAAATGTATACTCTGGAAACCATAAAGCAAAAATATAAATTACAAGATTCATCTTCTCTAACTTACCAGACACAAATGTGATGCAATTACATCTCTGACCCTCTTCCCACTGTCGTCCAACGCCTCATCACACACTGGAAACTCCTGATTCCTGGAGTATTCGACATTTTCATCCGGCAAATTCTCACTACACTTGATAAGAAAATTGTGCAACAAACAACATGCCACGATAACAAATGGGAAAGCCTCATCGCATCGTCCCTTCCATTTATTTGCCACGAGTTTCCACCTGCACCTAACCCTCTCAAATGCTGTACCCACCAATTCCATTGCCCTAGCATGAACTGAATTAAAGGCAGCTTGTGTAGGACTTAAGTCCACATCCTCAACTGGTTTAATGTAAGGGGTGAGGAGCCAAGGTAGCAGTGGGAGACAAGAGTCCCCCAAAATGTACTGAGGAATGGAATTGCCATCATTTAATTCGAATGTTGGACCATTTAAGTATCCTTTGGATTCCTCAATACCAGAAAAGAGTTTGGATTGTCGCAAAATGTTTACAGGGCTCATGGTGCAGGGCCACCCAGCGGAAACATCCAAGAATCTTCCTTCAGAGTCCACCAATGCTTGAACTATCAAATACCCATTTTCACCCATCAAATCCCCATCAAGCTCAAACTTTTCCAACCCTAGAACGCCGCAGCAATTGGGCAAAGATATCCACCCGAACCCAACAATAACCCGATTGATATCCGTCTTAAGCTCAAACAAATGCCCCAGCTTTTCATTAATTGCTTTACAGACGGCATAGAAGGCGCGGCAGGCAGTGGCGGAATCAAGCCCGAATCGGCGAGAGATGGCAGAGTAGGAGGCGCCGTGAGCAAGGCGCAAGAGGGCAAGGGCAAGAGCGTAATTGGGAGGGAGAGGGAAGAGAGAAGACAGAGAAGGGGTGAGAAGACGGAGGAGGAGCGTAAACGAGGGTTTTCCGAGGTTGAAGAAATGGATCCATCGGGAATCCGAATCGGAGGTCGCGGAAGCGAGGAATCGTTGGAACCAGCAATCGGAGTCCGGCGGATTAGCGGCGTGGGGCACCGTCAAAGGCGGGGGAAGAGAGAGGAGAGAGAAAAGGTTGGAGACGGAGATAGAAGTGGAGGCGAGGAGGGACTCGAGGGAGAGAGATTGTTTAGGGAGGAGATGGAGGTCGTGGCGGAGGAGGAAAGAGTAGACAGAGTTTGCAGTGGAGATGAGGAAAGGGATGAGCTTAGCTATCTGATTGTTATGGTGACAGGTGAGGAGAAGAGGCTGTGATTTCTTCTTAACGCCATTACTGCTGCTTAAGGTAATCTTCTTCTTCTTCTTCGTCTTCTTCCGCTTCTTCGTTGGGGTGTTTCTCTTGGTGCCTCCGCCGCAGCTGCCCATTCCGGTGCTCAACTATGAACAGTTACAAACACGGCGTATATCAATAGTTTAGTAGAACCGTTGATACGATTTGGCAATGCGATAATAAACTCGGGTCCACCTTCTCGTGTCCATTTAAATAATGAACTGTTAATTTAAACTGAAAAAAAAAAAAAAAAAAAAAAAACTAATATTTTCGCTCCTGCGTTGCACGGAATGGATTTGCTATAATATTTTAAGAATATTAAAGAATTGAGTTTGATCGACTATGTTTTTTATGTTATCATTGGTTGAATTTGAGCAAATAATTGTTTAATTAAGGCCTGGCGGACTGGTTTCTACCATAAATCAGAGCAGAACTGCTATGGTTTCCGACGCCGGAACTTTGAGATTTGGCCAAAATGGCGAAATCATCACCCAAGCCAATTCCAGAAAATGATTTCCCAAAGAAAAAATTAGGAAGTTGTTTTCTGAAAAAATGGCCTCATTTTCCATGGTAAACGAAAATTGTTTTCCGTTGACCGCATTTTTCATGCCTTCCCAAACAAAGGAAATCCGAAAAATGATTTCCTGAAATCATTTTTCGATTTCCAAAACACGCCCTAATGGACCGTTTGGTTCTGAAAAATATTTGAAGCGAAGTGAAAGTGAAATTTCATGGAAAAATAGTAACAGGAAGATAGATTATATTGTTTGGTTGGTAGAAAAGAAGTTATAATATTGAATTCCACTGTTTGGTTGGATTTAGAATTGTAATGAATAATATGCAAAAAGACCTATATGCCCTTATTATTATTGTTATTGTTGTTGTTAAGCCTGTTGTCTACTTGTCCATGACCTTTTTTTTTTTCTTTTTATTATTTTGGGAAATCCATGAACCATTTCTAACCCACCAGCCCACAACCCATTAGGGCATTAGATATAAGGCTTATAGCAAATCCATTCTCAATCCTCATTCTCCTGTAATCTTGTGTGCGTGTGTGGCTGCGTTGAAGCAGTCAACAAAGACCAGAGGGCAGAGGCGGAGGCGGCGAGGCGGAAGTAAGATCTGAAGCGACGATTGGTGCGGTGAGGTGGAGGCGGCCGGTAGCAACTAGCATGTGCTGGGTTTCCAGTTTCCAGTTTGGCACGGAGGAGGATGAAGAAAACATCGAAGGGCAAAATAGTCTTGTTAGATCAATTTTTGTTCCCAACCGCAATGAAAAACAAAATACATGGGTCTACCTCATATTTTGTTTTACTAAAAAATGAGGAACTCAACTTCTCATTGAAAATAAATTCCAATGAACCAAACACAAGAAATCAACACTTTCCATGATTTCCAAGAAAATATTTTCCTTTGAACGACTTTTCGTGCCAACCAAACATGGCCTAAAGTTTTTTTCATCCATTTTTTCAATTCAAATGGGTTAACTTTGAGAATCAATTTTTCATTCACCCATTATCTTTTTTAGTGTGCAATATATCAATCTATCCGTCTAATTACGAAGATCTCAAATTCATTTTGACCCAATCCAAATTGGAAATAGACCTACATATATTTGTACCACAAAATAACAACTTAAAATGTCATTTTTTGATATTTGTTCAACTGTAAATAATTTATTTTAGACCCGTGAACTTAAATCCACAGAATAATTTGTTGTTTGTAAAAGTGACCAACCTGTCCCGCCATGCAAAAGCCCACCAGCGATTACCAAATCATTATTATATGATTTGGGCATTATTATATGTTGTATTCCAATTAGTTCCAACTTGAAGGATACTTGCAATACCATGCTAAATGAAGAGTTTTTTTAGTACTCAGTGGGGTTCGCCACTGAGGCTCGAACCGACTGTCACTAGATCATAAAGTCTTAGCACCATGCTAAATGAAGTTAATTGTATTTTTTTTTTTAAATTTTAAGTGTTTAATTAAAAAAAATTTATAATTCGAGACTTTAATTACATTTTCATTAAATAGTTAATTATTTTTTGAAAAGCACTTTCATTAAATATTTGAACTTCATCCAAAAATTTTCAATCCTTAATCTCTAAGACTCCAAGTTCGTTTCGAATTGTCCCACAGACCAAATCAACACAATAAAACTTGCATAGGAAGCAGCGAATTGTTGTGTCATGGAGTGATTGGAACGGAAATTGACTCAACAAGTCAATTCCATACATACTTATAATATACCCCCCTCGCCCCTTTGCTTGCGCATACAGATATAGGAGAAACTCTGTGAGAAGTATGGGTATGGCAAAGCTAAAGATAGCAGGGGCATGGAGTGGGGTGTTGGAGGTAGAGCTGGAGGAGTGGACAGTGTCTATGCTTAGGGAAGAGGTTATCCGGCGATCGGGCTGCGTTGCGCCGCCGGAGAGCATAAACCTCATCTGTGCTGGAAAATTGCTGAAAGACGGAGACGGCACGGAGAAGCTCAGTCAATTGGGCATAAAAAATAATGCGAAGGTTTTGGCCTCCAAGGTTTCTCCTGATCGTGGCAAGTCCTTCAAGGAGGAATCTCTGGCTGAAGAGGAACGCTCTTCTAGACTTTCAAGGCTCAAGTTAGTGCTTTCTTCATCTATTTAGTCCATCCATATATATATTCTTCACATGTTGCTTGTGTATGTGCTTTGAATTGCACGATCAATGTTGAAATTTGAAAAAATTGACTTCTTCTGACTTCTGGTGTTTCTTATGTTCTTGTGACATTAACTAATTGGGTTTTTCTGTGGTCATTGATGAATAATTTCAGTAGGAGTAAGGAAGTTGTATGATCAAAGTGAATGTGTTAGGTTGTTGGTTTTTCTTTCATGATCAGTCTGCATATTCTTCCTTTGTGAATTTTTGAGATAAACCTGCTTCTTGGATTGTTAAGATAAAATTGTAAAGTTTATTTATTACTCTAATTTATTTGGAGACAATGGAATTTTAGAACTGCTATGTATATATACTTCTATTGATTTTTTTCCTCTAGAAGTGAGTTATGTTTTTTGTGTATCTATGTTTGGCATCCATTGGTATCATTTATAGCAGTCAATCCTATGAGGAACATGGCATTATAGCTGTTGCTATTCAGATGCCTTTTGGCATGTTTTAGAGATTTAAACTGCAGAAATTCTAAGTCCAAGAGAAGAAAAGGATTATAGACATAAGAATAGATGAATCATGCTTATCATAGTTAGGTTTGTAGTCTGGCATATGATGTACTTCTGGAGGCCTGCGTTCTGGTCTTGCATCAGCATGGATACGATATTGCCATTAGGTTTATTTCATGCAAATATATTGTTTTTGCCCTTCCTCTTCTGGCGATTAGCACTAAGCTTTCACTTAACTATTGGACTTTATTCCTTTTTCTGGTCACTACAGTAATACCACATAAATTGCAGGGCTGCTGCTACTTCATTGGCCCAGAGACATGCAGAAGGTTCATTACCTGTTGAGGACTTTAACCTAGAACTTGAAAATCAGAGTGGAGAAAAAGTGCAGCTTGGATCTGATACTGACCAGCGGTATTAATAATATTATATCTGGCACATGAAGTCTACTGTATTTTATAACAGCTATAAACCTGTACTCTATGATAACCTGTCACTTCATTTGACAGCGCTATAATGATGGGTCTCATGCTTCATGCAAATGGCAAAGCACTGATCAGAAGGGAACAATATAGAGAGGCACTTGAGGTTCTCACGATGGGGGAGGTTGGCATACAGAACTTGCTATAACTGAAATCTCCCTTGAACAACCCCTAAGCTTTTGGTTTAGGATTGAGATAGAGTTGCTTCCTTACAGCTGTGTGCTGAATTATAATAATGGCTTGTTGCTTATACGTTTTTTAGCCACAATCTAGCTTGGTGCTGTTTCAACTTGGAAGAAAAAAATGCTATTCTAGGGTTTAATATAATAAATATTTAGCCTTTATTTATTTATTTTTTTTATATGATCTCAAACTCATCTCTCTGTTCCCTGACCTCATTTGAAATTACATAATCAAATGACGTTTACTTTTTACAGGAAGCCTTCTCTCTTTGCAATCCTAAAGTTATTGAGGTGAGTTGTCATTTCATTTTGCACATTAATCCATGATATAAAATTTATTTTTATTTGTTACTATGAAAAACTGTTGAAAATAACTTCCATTTGATCTATGGTTTTGTTGTTTGTTCCTTTGCAAAATTGTTTCTCGTCTTGTAATTAGCAAGTGTACCCTTAAAGTGGAGATTGAACATAATTTCAATGCTAATAAATTAATAGTCAAAGCCTTAAACGACTACTTTCTTTAAATGATTTCTCATGGTATGTAGTATTCCCTGACTTATGCATAACAATTTTTAGTCATCTTCTCATGATTCCTGGCCATCCTCTTTGGTTTTCAGATGGTTGATAATGTAGCCATTCTGCAAATAGACTTGGTGTGGTGTTACTTTATGCTCCAAGACATCAGCTGGCTCTCAGTTGCAGGCATCCGCCTTGCAAAAGCCAGGGAAGGGCTTGAGCGTGCTCATGGGAAGGAAGCTAGTCGCGTTAGACTTCTTCAAGGGGGACGCTATCCTGAGATTGCGCTGTGAGTATACCCTTTGATGTATAGATTAAGTTAATATCAAATTTGCCAGCACAATATAGCTTAGTTTAGTATTTTGATTGATGTTCTTTTATATTAATTTATTGTCTCTAGACATGTAAGACTGGAGCTGTTAGAAGGAGTAGTTGGATATCACAGTGGTCAGTTTGAAAAAGCTAGACAGTCTTTGAGTTCTGCACAAGCGAAATATTTCCAGGTTAGCCTGAGTTAATTTATAAATTTGTTAATACTCTCTTTAAGGTCTCTATGCCATCATTTAGAAAATAAAAAAATTATCCTCTTTCAATTATTCTTCTGTAAATATGTGAGCTAGAGTGGTTTCCACTTACTAGGTGGAGTCTGTAAAAAGAAACTGAAAATTGTGTTTATCTATTTCTCATGCTTTCTAGTATCATCTAATTTTAGCTTTTCTTTTTCTATTTTATATATCTAGTACATAAAAATAGTATTTCCATATCATTCCTCCATCTCTATTCCCTATTAATATAGTTGCCTTGTCTTTAAATAGCTTCAAATTCCAGATGAAGCACTGTCGGTACTTTTGAGCATGGGCTATAAAGAAGGTGATGCAAAGAAAGCGCTGCGTATGAACAATCAAGATGTTCAAAGTGCTGTTAATTTTCTTGTTGAGGAGAAAGAAAAAGCAGCAATCAAACGGGAGGAGGATCATCGCAGACAAAGAGAGATCCTGTTAGTTGAATTTTGTAATCTCAAATTTTCCTCCGTTGTGTTTGGTCCAGAATTCTAAGCTTTGTATGCCATAAATTTCAGGGAGCAGAAGTGTTATGGAATGACTCCTCTCAGAAAAGCTGTCAATCTCCAGTATCTCTATGAATTGGTTTCGATTGGGTATGTATAAGTTGGTATGGCTTGAACTAGCTTAATTTCTATATTAAGAATTCATAAACTTTATGTATCGGCACAGGTTCCTGAGAAGGAAATAGTATAATTGAGTTTAAGGGACTTCTATATGTTCCTAAACAATTTCAACCAAATATTGTGGTTACTTTTCTAAAAGGAAACTGCGTTGGCGGTTTAATAACCATGATAGGGGTTGATTTTTATACATCATCGATGACCAATATTTGTAGGTTTGAGAAAGAGCTTGCTGCAGAAGCGCTTCGAAGAAATGAAAACGACACACAGAAGGCCCTGGACGACCTGACTAATCCAGAAACTAATTCTGCTATACAGGTAAGTATTCTTCTGGCAATATCAATTGAAGCATGTGCTCCATCTCAACTAAAAGCCTAAGCTGATAGTTGATTGCACATTTATGTTTCTATATTATACGCTAAACATGCCCCTCACGTGGGCGAGCCAGTTACTTTTGACGGGGTCCAAGCAACACGTGGACCATAATCTCTTTTTTATTGTGTGACCTTTGGCATGGGGTTGACTCTAACACCAAGTTAAAGCATGTGCTCCATTTCAACTAAAAACCTAAGCTGACAGTTGGATTGCACATTTATGTTTATATATTATATATATTCTCAACAATATCTGTATGCCTCCGGAATTTGTATGAATGGCTCTGGTTTTGTTTTGTATGAACTACAACAATTTCCTCATTTCTTTTGTATATATATCCAGCTTCACATCGAGTCAAAGAAAAAGAAAAGGCTGCGTCAAGAAGAAAATGCTACAATTGAACAGCTTGTAGCCATGGGTTTCCCAAGAGAAAGAGGTTTTTTAGCACCATGAAATGGAATTCTTTATTCTCAAAGCTGCTTTAAATTTATGGATTTATATAGTGCTTGAGATAACATTTTGTTTTAACATTTTACAATTCAGTGGTGACCGCTGTCCGAACTTTTGGCACAAGACAAGCTGCATTAAATCATCTACTCGGGCAATCCAATAGCAGTTCTGCAATGGCTGCCGATGAAAGTGCTTCTTCATTGTCCAATAATGGCGGTGAAGATGGGAACCCTCCCATACCAAACAACGATGGTGGAGACAGTGTGAGTGCTGATGCAGATGCATCAGGTAGTAATGCAGATTCAACCGGTCCAAGCCACAGCGAAGTAGAGGAGAATCGCGATGTGGAAATGGAGGATGAGCTTACTGGTGAACTGTTAAGAGGAGATGCTTACTCTGACTATGACCTTGATATTACGCAAGAAGGCGAAGCAATAACGCAGTATCTGACACTGTTAACTTCTGCAAAGTAAGACTATAAGCAGTCTGTGTGTTCACACCTGTTTATCAAACTATGGGAAGTGGGAATCTCTCTACAGGAGTAGTATATATCTCATAAAGCTATTAGGGCATTTAGGGGTTATTTGTGTGAAGTTTTTCTTCATTGAAGAGTATTTGAGGGATTTCAGTTTAAACCTGTTTTACACCATGGGCAGTGGTGTAAGAATTGCTTTTAGAGTGCCAAAATTAGCTGTATATATATATTTCTGGGTTAGGGCTGGTTCTTGCTGAAATGTTTCACAATATGCCAAACCATATAAGCATACATTCCCCATCTGCATTCAACCAAAATAAATCCCTAGACCAACATTGTACAAATCTACATACTCAGCTGATAAAATCCTAACTCCCCCATCTTTCTTTGATTCTTTTCAAATGTTACTCAAAACATGAAACTTCTCATAAAGATTATTATTAAAAAACAAAATTAATTTTTTTTAAAAAAAAAAACCTAGTATAAAGTTACTAATCCACTATGGATCTAGGCCCAACCATGCACTCTAAGCACTCAAATGTGTGTTGGTGTTGTGAATTTGTGATGCATTGTTTTGTTTTTGTTATCATGAACCGTGTAGATGAATAGCTAATTAACTATCAATGTTTATATGACTCGCTAAGTCGGTAAAAAAAAAGCAATTTTCTATGGCTAATGCACCTCTCTCTATATATATAACAAGAAGCGAGCTATGACCGAACTTGGGCCATACATATAACATAACGGTCGCAAGTTATAATGGTAGTGTTGTGTGTTAAGCCTAATTTAATATAGTTTTGTTGCTTTGGTTTAAAAAAAAAAAAACAAAACAAAAAGCAAGTAAGTTATGTCATGGCATAAAATTCTAATTGATGGGTCCTAGGGCATGACTCAACAACAATTAAGGTTTGGGGAACTTGTTTAGTAAAATAGTTAAGGTGAATTTTTCTCTTGAAAAGGATTAAAGGCTTGTTTTAAAGTATAAAATGGAATAGAACTTGAGAAAACGTGAAGAAGAAGGGGCAATGCACCCAGCCCATGGGGGCTCCAGTTTGTGCCTTTGGCCCCAGTTCTTGATCTATCGAGGGACCGCGAACCGGCGCAGGCTAGTCAATGGACCGCTCCTAGTCCAAGGTCGTGAGGTCTTCACGCCCCTCATCCAGGTAGCTAGGTCATCCGCCTATAGTTGACTGTCGAATGGTTCATGCCTAGTCCGTCTAACAATGACGAATTGTCTATGGTGGTCAATCAGTGAAGGAGGAGTACAATGTATGGAATGGTGGGGACGACGTAGGACATGCTAAGGAGTGGGGTGCGCAAGTGACGGGTATCTAGATTGGTTGGTGGGGACCTCAAACGTGTCATACCAACATGGCACATGGAGGGTGGTTTGGCGGAAAACTTGGTACTTGGCAAGAAATGTGTATGGCTGGAGATGGTGGAACGATATGGTCCATGCACTTGTCCATGACATGCGGTCTTCTAAGTAGTATAAAAGGGAAGGAGATGTCCAGTTTAGACTCTTCTCCTCTTAACTACTCTCAATGAATGGTGCTGTGTATCCTTGACCTCTAAGTGTCAGCTAGTTAGCAATGGTAGTTCACCCACCTTTTGATGGGCCACTTGAGTCTAGTTTATTTCCTTTATATATTCATTACTCTTGTAGCTCGTTTACTTTATTTCAAATGTCGTTTGCCTAATTAATTAAATATCTTTTTTCGTACTCATTCTCGGATATCTACTCAATTTTATGACGTGTTCGGTCTATTAAAAATCATCACTAATTAAGTGACTAATTAACAATGACATCCACCATATCAACATATTTTACATTGAATTTACTGGCTAATTAACTTAATGGCAAATTACGGTCTACACAGTTGTGTGGACCACGATCTAAAATGACATCATTTTGATAAAAGAAAAAAAAAATCTTGCTCTGCGCGTGTTAGAATAATGAACATTCTAGGGTGGGGTGCAACCAGTGCCACCAGACAACAAAGTCTTTGGCGAACAATGAAATTTCTAAAATAAGATGATGCATTTTATGACTTAAAAGTAATTTTAGAGCGTGCGAATAATGATTGTAACTTAATTGGACATGCTTAATGTCTATTAGAACACCCAACCAAAATGACACTCATTTAAAAAGAAAAAAAGAAAAAAAAAAAAAAAAGAACTTTTGTTCGGTCTCGTGCAACTACTAGTGCTGCAACCTTATCTGACAGTCAATGTTACTTCCTTTCTGCGCGAAGTAACAACAATATATGCTTTCCTTGGAATGAAAACAGAATAGAAGAAGAAGAGTTTTCAAAAAAAAAAAAAAAGAATAGAAGAAGAAGAAGAAGAGGTCTAATGGCGGCGATGCTGGTGGTGGGAGTGCCATGGCTAAGAATGAGTCTGATACCTAAGGAGGTGGCGCCGCCAATTTTCCGCCAATCATCCCTTTACTGTCGCAATGGCAGTGCAAGGAACAGCCACAGCGTCTACTATCACTGCTTCCCGAAGAGAGCGTTCTCAGTTTCTGCTTCATCTACACAAACCTACTCTACTCTCAATAGAGGAGCACAAGGCGAGGAAGTTCGCGTTCGTTTTGCTCCATCGCCTACCGGAAATCTCCACGTCGGAGGTGCCAGAACTGCTCTTTTCAATTACCTATTCGCCCGGTCAGTTTTTGCCTCTTTCCTTGCCATATGATCCAAAAATGGACGCGTACTAAGTAGGAAAACACTATTTGATTTGATTCGATTCTCTTATGTTATCCACTTTTGAATTTTGATTGTAATTTTGCTATTATGGCAGGTCCAAGGGTGGGAAGTTTATTCTCCGAATTGAAGACACCGACTTGGAAAGATCAACAAGGGAGTCGGAGGAAGCCATGCTTTCTGATCTTTCTTGGCTTGGTCTCAATTGGGATGAAGGTAAGCTGTCTTACTCCCTCTAGGTATCTATTCTTATGTTCAAACTAAGGTGTAATGCTTTTCAAGTTCCTGCTAATTTTAACAATGCCGCCCTGTTTGAGCCACAAAATCTCTATCTTTTCTCTTGTTGAAACATCAGTGATTGTTCTCTAACCTTTTTTTCTGATCCATCAGAAACTGAAGAAATTGCTCTTTTTTCTTTCTTTCCTTTTTTGTCTTTTGGACTCACTTTTACATCGTGGATTGGTGGGATTGGTGCAGGCCCTGGCATTGGTGGAAACTATGGTCCTTACAGGCAGTCCGAGAGGAATTCACTTTACAAGGAATATGCAGAAAAACTTTTACAATCTGGTCATGTTTACCGCTGTTTCTGCTCTAATGAGGTATTATGCTCAGGCATAAAGTTGCACTTTAGAGACTGAAGCACCCAATAGAGCAGCAGTTCACAAAATTAGTTTTTCCCCCAACACATTTCTTAGGATCCTGCATAGTAAACCAATTTCAGGGAAATGGTGAAGTGCTATTCTATCTTAAACTGGTTACTAGTTTTATCTTGGTTTTCTTGCATTGATCCAAGACATTTTTATATGATTATGTGTATTTAGAGATTGATTTTTAAGAATTTTATTATTGCTTTTTGTTAATATCTACTACTTTATCCACTTATATCTTTAAATGTAATAGGAACTAGAGAAAATGAAAGAGATAGCAAAATTGAAGCAGTTGCCTCCAGTATACACAGGAAAATGGGCCAGTGCCACTGAAGAGGAAGTGCAAGAAGAGTTGGAAAAGGGGACCCCATATACCTATCGATTTCGAGTACCCAGTGAAGGGAGGTTGAAAATTGACGACCTCATCCGTGGTGAGGTTTGTGATGTTCTGAAACTGTTCCTACATCTTTGTTCACATAGTATCTCTTTGTAGTTTTTGTTCAGTCCTTCCTGTTTGCATTTGTTTCTCAAAATTGTGTGTTTTTCTATAGGAGAAAAACAAACTGAATGACTTCTCTTAATACTCAACATCTTCCAACCTTCTTCAATGCTGAAAAAAATGTTGTTTTGCCTTGATATGCTGAAATGAAGTTGGGAAGTATATGCAGATAGTTTGGGAAATGTTGAGAAATACCAAAGGTTGGGTGGTTACCATCCAACTATCAACTTATTATCTTAATTTGTACTCATTTGATACTAGTAATAAGATTCACTTTCTTTTCTTCCTTTTTAAAACTCTTTATTTTTATTTTTATTTATTTATTTATTTTTCTACAGGAAATGGGGTAGAACATTCAAACTAAATTATTAAATTGATAGAATATTCCTTTTTTTTGAAGAGTAAGGCTTATCTTATGTTTAAAAGTGGTAATTTTGTTCATTATGAGAGTATGACAGTTGAGGAGTAATAAAATCCTTAAGTTATGTTACCTTTAAAAACCTAAGTCATGCACATCCTAATTAAAATGTTATTCGGGATTCTTCTTTCAATTTCATTACTATCATATCAGGGTTAGTGTTTTGTCCTCTGGCAAAAGCTCACATCAATGGGTGATTGAGATCATTGGAAGAAGAGGATGGGTTGTCTATTTTGAAAGGTTAAAAAGGGTGAAGAATGAACCGGGAAACTAACTTGGAATTTTGGGGAGTTTTCCTTCTCCTTGATTTTGACTTAATTCTGTTGTGTTTATTTAGCCCATAAATCCCGTTTATATAGACTGGATACATAAGCAGTACTCCTAAACTGAAAAGGAAATAACCAAACCTACCAAACATTTGTAAAAGGAAAAAGAAGTATAGAACCAAATTCAAAATAATAATCAATCAAAAATATTTGGAAGAATCAGTCTCTGGATTCCCCTGATTATCTTCATTGATTTCCTTTGTCCATATCAGTTAGAGTTGAATACGAAATTCACAATCACATGTGAGTCACTAAAGTATCTAGTGTTTTTTTTTTCTGTAGAAAAGATTGTTAAACCTTAGTAATTTTTGGAGTTTGTTTGCAACCAGAACTTTTAAGTTTCATTTTGTTAACCTAAATGTGTACCTTTCACAATTATGATTCCTGGAAACATCCACAGTGGGCGAGTAGTGTGGTAAAATAAATGGTTTTGGTAATTTTTTTTAATTTTTTTTTTCTTTTTGTGATTGGGAAGTATTTTCCAATCAGTTTGGTAGATTACATGAAAATGTAGTAGATGTCTGAAAGTTAAAAAGTCAAAAGTACAAGGCACAATTGGTATCTTATATTTGTGAATATGATAAGATAAGATTTTTCATTCGATTTAATGCGCTAATATTTTGTGAATATGGTAAGAACTTTTTTTAAAAAGTAACATTAACAGGTTTGTAAGCATGAAACTGATGCTTTTGAAATTTCTGTTTCATTTGTTGTTGGGATTTCATTGTTACACTTAGCTTCATGGAAATGTTTATTTTCTTCCTCTTTGTATTGACAATAAAGAGTAAACTAAAAACATATTTTTGATTTCTTAATTAGTCATGGGTTAAAATATGAGATATTTCCAAAGGCTTTTCCAAGTGTTTGACAGAACAAAAGTGTCAAAAACTAAACAAACAGTAGAAAGCAGACGTTTAATATGACCTTCTAATGTCCAGTAATGTTTCACTTTGGGACAGAACTAATAGTAAGTTGATATTAAATGCCTTATTGTTGATCCTACTTGAAGAGGATCATTGAATCACTTTCTGAACTGTAAATTCATTCTTGCAATGGTGGATTATAATTTTGTTTGATGGAATCATGAAGGTAAGTTGGAGTCTAGACACTCTTGGGGATTTTGTTATCATGAGAAGTAATGGACAACCTGTATACAATTTCTGTGTCACTGTTGATGATGCTACCATGGCTATCTCACATGTTATAAGGTAAATGATTAACTTGCTTTCCTAAATCTCAGTCCAATTTACATGAATTTACTGTTCTTCACTTCTCTTGTTGCTTCAGAGCAGAAGAGCATTTACCCAACACTCTAAGACAAGCTTTAATATATAAGGTACTTCATCTTCTCTTGCTCCACTTGCTGCTTAATAGTTTCCCTCCTTTATAGTTACATTGAGTCTAGGGCTTCTCAGTTTTTGGTCCCTTGGTTTTTATTGTTGTGTTGACAAAGTGGCTGTAACTTCAATGTCACCTGGTGCAGGCCCTTGGTTTTCCAATGCCTTCCTTTGCACATGTTTCTTTAATTCTTGCTCCAGATAGAAGCAAACTTTCAAAAAGACATGGTGCAACTTCAGTGGGTCAGGTAATTGATTTACACATCATTTAGTGTTTTTTTTTCCTGTTTAAGATATGATTTTCATTTCTGGTTCAGTGATAATGTCAAAGACCATGCAAATTTTATCCTCTCCTTTTGTCCCCATAAGAAGGATGAACACTATTGCTGTTTTGTTTTCTTCTTTTAACAGTTCAAGGAGATGGGTTATTTGCCTCAGGCTATGGTAAATTATCTTGCACTGTTGGGATGGGGTGATGGAACTGAAAATGAATTTTTCTCCCTTGAGCAACTTGGTTAGTCTCCTTTATTTTAATACTGTTCATACATCTTGCATCTTGGTCTGAAGAGGGGTATACTTTACCTGTTATTGTTCTGCACAAGTGTAAATGGCCTGAAACTCTCATGTGATTTGCAGTTGAAAAGTTCACAATTGAACGTGTAAATAAAGCTGGTGCCATTTTTGATTCCACAAAGTTAAGGTAATGCTTTTCTTCAGCTATTTGCTTCAGATTTCTTAATCTGCATTTCTAGAGGATTGCAGGAACACCCGTTTTTATGATACTGTTTAGATTTGTTATTTCTTCTCAACTTGTTAGTTTTTTTAATCTGAGATTTATTTGTTAGCAAGGCTTTGTAATATGTTTTGGCCTTTTGACACTTTTCCAATGTAAACGTATACCTAGGTGGATGAATGGCCAACATTTGAGATCTCTACCATCAGAAGAGTTAATACAAATCATTGGTAGCTGCTGGAAGGATGCTGGCATTCTTACAGAATCAGGGGGGGATTTCATACAAGTAGGGTTTGTCCATAAAATTCAATGCCCTTGTTCACTTTGCTTTTTAAAAAAAATTAGGAAAAAGGAAAATGTTTTTCAGGGAAAAGCTTTTCCAAAGTTGTTTGGTTTGTATTATTAAAAAATGTTTTGTACTTGCTTATCAGGGATATTTTCGGGAGTAAAAAATAAAAAATAAAAATTTGATGTGTAAAATGCTTTGTGTCTTTTTACCAGTAAAAGGTTTTATTCCTACCAGCATAAAAGTAAGGTTAGGTTTTCCGGAAACTATTTATGCACTTTCAATCAAATGAATAACATAAACTAGTGTTTTCCGGAAACTATTTATGCACTTTCAATCAAATGAATAACATTTCCGGAAACTATTTATGCACTTTCAATCAAATGAATAACATAAACGGAAACTATTTATGCACTTTCAATCAAATGAATAACATAAACTAGTGTTTTCCGGAAACTATTTATGCACTTTCAATCAAATGAATAACATAAACTAGTGTTTTCCGGAAACTATTTATGCACTTTCAATCAAATGAATAACATAAATTGTTTTACTCCCGTTTTAAGCAGAGTGGTGCATTACTCTTCTACCAATATTTTCTTCATGTTGTAGTTTTTGGTTTATTTTCTTAAAAGATTTTACTTGACTCGGAAATTATGTTGTTGCTTTTAGTTCAATTTTTCCATCCGATATTATTGGAAAAATGAAGGCATCTTACTCCTGAACTTTTGTGTAAACAGGAGGCTGTCCAGCTATTGAAGGACGGAATCGACTTGATAAGCGATTCAGAGAAAGCTCTTTCAAACTTACTATCTTATCCTTTTCATGAAACCTTGTCAAGGTGATTCTTTAATTCCCGTGGCAAAATTGTGACAAAATGTTATATGACATATCATTGTACATAATGGTGTTTGTAGTGTTTTGAGTTCTTACTGAAGAAATGAAATTTTCTATCCTAAGTTACATAGTTTTTTGCCATCTATTCTAGTCTAGTATATACAGTTAAGAAGTGATTCTAAGAAACATATAGTTCACAAAGTAATTTTAGTGACCCTTTACCTCATTTTGCAGTCCTGAAGGAAAACCTGTTCTGGAAGATAGACTTTCTGAAGTTGCGGAGAGCTTACTAGCTGCCTACTCTAGTGGGGAGCTCTTTGGTGCACTTGAAGAAGGCCAACCCGGGTGGCAGAAATGGGTAAAGAGCTTTGGTAAATCACTGAAGCGGAAGGTGAGAACGTGAGATCTTGAGATCGTGGTGAAATTCCTTTTAGCCTATGTAAGTTGATATATCAGTCTCTTTTCGTTATTATTTTGTGTGCCAGGGAAAATCTCTGTTCATGCCCCTTAGGGTCTTGCTAACCGGAAAGCTTCACGGCCCTGATATCGGGTCGAGTGTTGCTTTGCTATATAAAGCTGGTAATTCAGGCGTTGTAGCATCTCAAGTTGGGTTTATACCGTTGGACGAAAGATTTAAAATGCTTAGAGAAGTTGACTGGGAATCCTTCAGTAAAGATCCGCCTATACTGGAGTCTGCCGGTGCTGCAACTCATTGAGGTAGACTGTAACTTGCGTTCCTTGAGTTCTGTGATGACCTTTCGTCGTGCTCATTTTTCAGATTCCCCATTGTTTTTTGGTCGACTCGGCCTTGAGTACTGTGCAATAACTTTAGAGATCGCGTGAGTTTTAAAATCGTTAACGAAGCAGCTTGTAAATGTGAGTTAAACAAGGAGATGGGAGTTTTTACAGCTTTTCCAGGTATTAATGGTTTATACTCTAATGTGATGATGATTTTGAGAAATCTTTGTGATGGTGAATATATATGATGGATGTGATACAATTGTTTTCACAGATTATATCGTGTGAGCACAGTTGAACTTTGATGATGAAATATAGTTGTATTAACGGTTTATATATCAATTTTTCAAGTTAGTTTTTGCATATGTAGATCTCTTTAACATGTGGCATACATATAAGAATTGATTCTATGACCTGTATTAATAGTTTATTTATGAACCTGAAATTTGTATTGTGTGCAAATGCTATACATAATGCATAGAGATGTTTGGTATAATATTAACATCCTCCAACGTGCAATCATATAACTAGCTTCTAGTTTTTGTTTTTGTTTTGTTTTTTTTGTTTTTTTGTTTTTTTAAGGCTATAGAAAGATCTAACCCATGAGCATGGTAAATTGAAGAAAGATATATGGTGTGTTTGGTTAAGGAATGGGAATGAAAGTCATACAACTGCACTATCCGTTCAACACAACTGCAGTATCAGCCACGATCCATGGTCCATGGTACAATGACTGGTTGATGATGGTGTAATTCGGTTGTGGCAGGAGCAAGTCAACCGAATTGTTTGCGTTAAGCACACGCACGTGGTTAGATAGATAATGGTGATTTGACAGATCAATCATATAATTAACTAATTAAGGTTGTGTTCCCATAATCCCATCAAATTAAATGAAACAAAACATTGTGGTCTTTTATGTGTGCAATTTTTGTTTGCGTCTTATATTCTCCCTTCTCCCTGTACGACAGATTTTGTTGATATTTTGAAATATTTATTTTTATCTTTGAGTTTTTCCATTTTTGGTCCTATGACTTTAGTGTTTCCGTTAATTTAGGTACACGACTTTCATTTTGTCACTTTTAGTCATTGACTTTAATTTTTTTGCCACTTTTAGTCCTTGACTTTGATTTTTTTTTTCACTTTTAGTTCTTTCGGTCACCCGAGCGACAACTTTTAATCGAAATCAACAAATTGTTGTGCCATTAAGGGTAAAAGTGTATTTTGATAAAGTTTTAAATATATTTATAAATAAAATCAGATAAAAAATAGGAAAAAGAAACGTTATTTGCTTGTTCTGCTTCGCTTTTTAAGCAACAACTTTTAATTGGAATCAATAAAATATTGTGTCATTAAGTGTAAAATTGTCTATTGATAAATCTCTAAATACATTAAACGTTATTTACCATTAATGGCACAATAATTTGTTGATTTCGATTAAAAGTTGTCGCTCGGGTGACCGAAAGAACTAAAAGTAGAAAAAAAAAATCAAAGTCAAGGACTAAAAGTGGCAAAAAAATTAAAGTCAAGGACTAAAAGTGGCAAAATGAAAGTCGTGTACCTAAATTGACGGAAACACTAAAGTCATAGGACCAAAAGTGGAAAAACTCTTTTATTCTTACAAGATTTGATTAGATAATGTAATTTTTGCATTTAAATTCTCAAAGTGGATATAGATTTTTTTTTTTGTGAAAGGAAGTGGATAGAGATTTTATTGCAAACATAGTAAATTCATAACCGAATGTATATTCTAATTAAAGTAATATATTTTTGCAATAGCTAAAAAAGTCTATTCACTCCTCTAGACTTTTTTATTCACCACCCAATCCAAACTAACATTATCATCCGTGAAAATAAAAAAGAAGAAAGAAGTAAAGTGACTTTATGTTATATTTCACAATGGAATGTGCTAGTAAAAATTGATACGAGTGAGATCAATTATATTTGTTTTAGGTTGGTTACTTGAACAACACAGTTTTCATATCGGGTTCACACACACACACCATAATTTGTGAACACTAACAATTTTTTTACATAGTGAAAGGAAAAGTATCACTTTATTCACAAAAATATCATCAACTTGCTAAGATTCTTAAAAATTACAACGTTCAAGGTTACAATTTGACTAGACTTAAACATTTTGCTTATATAGAAGCCTATATTGATGAGATACAGAATATTCAGTATATGACATATTCAGTTTTTCGTACTTGTACTGTTCAAAATAATCTCAATACACCATTTAAAATTCTAGGTATAGGTCCTATAGGATATGACAAAACGGACTAATGTTACTTTGTAGGTTTACCATTCTAAAAAGACAAATCGATTATATCAACTATAGCGAGAGATGTTCAGGTAATCTTAAAGTTTTCGTTGCCACGAGGTTATGCTCATTGTGATTTAAGTTTCCTTCCATTTATGTTAGTATATACATTGTATCTAATAGTATAACCCCTATATGTTGTTTATATTTATAATAGTTGTTATTTTTATTTTTTGACATTGTAAATTTTTTTATGGGTCTCCGTAAACTTTATTAAATGCAGACGGTATAACCACCTCTATTTTAATATAAACTTTTATTTTAAAATAAAAAATCAAAATTGAAATTCAACTAAAGAAGATCCGGTGGGCAATTGGGCGATAACGAAAGCAAAAGGTTGGCTTCCTGGTTTGGTGTTGGACTCTTTGGCGGTGGCTTGTGTAGAATGTTTTGTTTCCGAAATAGCAAATGCCACCACAAATAAAATAAAATAAAAAGAGTTAGGTTATTAAATAAAAAAAATCAAAATATAATAAGTCAAATTTAAAAAAATATGACTAAAAATGAAAATGACATAATATAGTCAAAAACTAAAAATGAAATTTGCTTGAAGTCCCACTTAATATTTACTTCAAATGTAAAGTACAATTCAATTTTTGTCACAGACATTAAAAGTTTGTATTAGATTTTTTGTACACAGAAGTATACAGTTCTGTATTGAATTTAAAATTAAATTTGTTTAATTTATTTTTTTTATAAGTTTAAAGACAAGTTCATAAAGTTTATGATATAATCCAGCAAAATCGAAACCATAATTTATCCAAAAATAAATAAAAAATGAAAGGAGTACTAATAATCTATCTTTCTAGAGAGGCGCGTGCGTTTCTATCCTTCTTGCCGCAAGTTAATATGGGTTGTGAGAATAGTACAAGAAAGTGTGTATTGGTCATTGGGTCCCACCAGAGTCGTAAGGGTTCTTCCACTTTTGTTCACGTTCTCTCTCTCTGGATACAGGTCACGTGCCGCTTCTCTTAGTGGCTGCAAAAAGGCGCCCCACGCCCACCGCACTTCCCTCTCCGCCCAATTTCTCTCTCTTTTATTTTTATTTTTTTATTTAAATAAACGGTTCCGGTACGGAAAGGCAAATTATTGTATGAACCATGGTCCACACAACTGTGTGGACCATAATAAAATATACATTTTTAATGTATTAAATGTACATTATTTTTGTACTGAATATACATTATTTTTATACTATAAAAATAATGTATATTCAGTACACAAATAATATATATTCCCTGAATACAATGTACATTATTTTTATATTGAATGTACATTATTTGATAGTATAGTCCACACAGCTGTGTGAACCATGGTCCACACAATAATGATTGGTGCGGAAATCAATGGGCCGTTTGCTGCCACCACAAACCCCCCACCCCCACCCCACCTTTGTCGAATTCCGTTATTTATAATTCTACTATTTGTAATATTTTATGAAATTTGTATATTTAAAAATACATTAAAACTTTTATTAAACAAAAAAGTTCAGTTTGAAAATAAATAATTGTTACAGAAAATAGACGAAAAAGAGATTATAATTTTACCAATGAATAAAATGCAATAGACTAGCAGAGGGAGTAGTACTATTTATATACCTTAATTTTTATACATTTTTAATACAAAATTACTTTATTTTATTTCTAATTCTTATATATCGAAATGTGAAGTAATATATTAGTTTGACGTAAGGCCATGCATAAAGTCAAATTAGTTTTGTGTAAAAAGTGTGCAAATAACATTATTCTTTTTTTTTTTTAAATGACGAGTTATATTATATTTACGTTTTAAAATTATCTTATAATTTTTAATATGTTATTATTATTATTATTATTATTAAAATTATTTGAATAATTAGTGCATTTTCATTGCTTGCTTACAAGTATAATAAGTCGTGTCAAGCAACGCAAGAAGCAAACTTAATCACGTTGTGAGCTGGCAATAACACAAGTGTTTGCTTGTTGCTTGTTAAAATTTATAAAATTATGAGGGTAACATGTGTACAGTTTAATATAATGTAGGTAATTGTTGAAAAAGTAGCTATGACCAGGTACTACTCTGTAACAAAGTCAGTAGTACTAAAAAAGCAAAAAACAAAACTAATAAATATTCATTGATTGATCTAATTTAGAACTCTTAGGTGGAATTTCTAAACTTTGTCGGGGTTTTATTTATTTATTTATTTATTATTATTATTATTATTATTATTATTATTATTATTATTATTATTGAGTGATGAGAGAAACTCATAGTCACTACATGAGGATGTGCACTGAGTAAATCATTATCGATTGTCTATAACTGACCGAATCAAATTAAGAAAGTCAATAGACATATCGTTTCTATTGCGAGTCAAAATTGTAATTTTGTGATTATGATGCCAAAACTAATTTGAATTTTTTTTTCTACAAAAGTAACAGGAAGTGAGCAAACATGTCAAACAAAAGGGACTTAATTCCATCAGGAATGCTCTCAAGCATGTGCAAGCCAAGGGGACCTGTCACACTATTTTTGGGAATCCAATATGTGCATTATTGTTGGTTCGTTTTTTATAAATATGTTTTGCTGAGCAATGTATTAAAAACTTAACATGGAAGAGGTGAATAATTATTTTTAAGGCATTATTTTGGATGAGGTTTATTATTAAATTAGGTCCGATCAAAGTGGATTTGATTCTCTTAGCTAAGGTGATATATTTCATAAATTTATATACACTAAATGATGAGTAAAAAATACATTAATACAGAGTAATTGTGAATTTGAACTAATATATATAAATACTGATGTAGTAAAATACGGGTGTTAATGGAAATACGTATCCGATACCAAATTTGATCGGGGTATGATTTTACAACGATCTTTCTATCAAGTTAAGTTTAAATGCTTGTTGACTTGAAGGGTGGTCAAAAGTCTTCGAGCACGTCCCTATTCTTTAATAAAAGTCAAAAGGTCCATCTCTCCGTAATATATGCTGAATTTATAGGAGAGGAAGAGGACAAATTTTAGCCTTACAACATGAAGGGCATGTGGAGCTCATGCACAAGCCATGACCGGGGCCGAAGAAGGCTCCTACATGTGCCCTATTATTGTCCTAGAATGGAGGAGTCTTACTGTCGTTCTAGGTTGGGTAGGTCGGTGTCGATCAAAGATGATCGGGCATGAGTTAATCGGTCAAAGGACCTTGTACTCGAGCCAACTAGGGTAGCTCAGCCCAACAAAAGATCGGGTAAAGAGGAGATAAGATTGGATGAAATCGGGTCAGACTGGCCCCAGTTAATGTGTTTGTTATCGACCATTACATACTAGCAGAGTTATTGGAGTATATTCCCCATCAAATACATTTCACCGGTTTTAAATCATTTAAAATGTAGTGCTAGAATGCTCCTCTTGAAAACATAGGCAATTTATATCATGGACCAGGGTCCACATAATTTTATGGATCCTGGATCGAAACGACGAGATACAAAATTCATACTTGTAACGTACATAATTTTATAACATAAGACACAAAAAATCACAACACAAGCCACATACATTATATGTGGTGAATCCACTTATTCACCACAAAAATAAATAAATATATAATGAAAAATGAAATTTAATATATGAAAAATTAATTCCAACAAAAGTTTGGTACGAAAGAACTTGAATTTATTTATACCAAATAAAAATGAAAACGAGAAGAGAGTTTTATAATCTAAGATTATAAACCCAACAGAGAAGAATGATGAGGAAATCCGAGTTGTGTGTACCCACACTTTCCTCAAAATCGATTCACTACCTCTCAAGGGTGCTAGGAGTAGAGCTATCGAAATAGGTTGGTAGGACGAGACTTGCCAAAGCGTGCCAAAATATGGGCCTAAGGGAGGTTGGCCCTCCCTCACCGTCTTAGGCCTGCGGGGCCCGACAAATTTAAATTTTTTTTAAATTTAAATAAAAAATTAATATGAAAAAGTCAATAAGTGTACACTAAAATAATTTGGATATTTTAAACATATATTAATGCTTTTATAATTTGTTAAACAGAATAATAACTAATAAACTAATAAGTCCTAATAAATAATAAAATACATAATTTGTTAATTTATGAGCTAATAACAAATAATTTATACAATGTACTAATTACTACTCCGTAATACATTTTTCAATACAAATAAATAAACAAACATATATTTATATGTATAATTATATAAAATGGTGTAAGCCCGTTTTGACGATTGTAGCTAGGAGCGTTGTAGCGTCAGTTTTCCAGGATAAAACGGATTACGACTTTAATGTTTGAGCACTCAAACATAAAGTCCGACGGACTAGAACAACATGTGAGCACTTCAATTATTTTCAGAAGTGTTGACATAATTATTTTCGTAAGAAAACGATTTTGAGAGAGCAAGAGAGAAAAACAAGAAGTGTTTTTGAAGTTCTAAAATAAAGCATGAAACAATTTTGGTCAATACCAAGCTTTTGTAGGAGATGGAGAAATAAATAGCATTAAACCATGACATTAACATTTAACACTGATTTAAAATCAGTTAGTAACCTCAACCCATTAATATGGAATTTAATTCCTTAAAATTAAAAATTAAAATTAATTCACAATTAATTCCGAAGAGTCCGAATTAAATCTTCCAGAATGGTACTTAAAGAGTAGTTCAAGCAATACCCACAAATAATACAAAATTTCATAACATAATACACAAAAATTTACCAACATAAGACACATACACATGCATTAAGGTCCATAGGCACTGTGAACCTTGTTTCATAGAATAAGGATTAGTACACATATAGTCCAAATCATGGCAAAAAGAAAAAAAAAAGAGTGCCCAAACTTGTGTTAGCAATGTCACCGAGTAACTTGTAAAATAATGAATTTAAATTATTTGAATATATCATTTTATTTATTAAATTATCTTTAAATTATTTTAGCTTTAGGTTTAATTTTAAAATAAGTATATTTTAATTATTATTATTATTGTTGTTTATTTTACCTTTGCTAATTATTATTTTGACTATTGTTTTTATTAAATAAATAATTCAATATTAAAATTGTAAATTTAAAATAAAAATAAATAAATATAAACACCAAAAATCAACAACTATTAAAGATTAATTATATATTTTTAAAAATTATAATCAGGTCATACCAAAAGTTACTCCAAATAACTTTTTCATTTTTAGCACCAACACACCCCAATATATTATTTTAATGTGAATTTTAATAGTGTTGTAAAAATATCTTCCATATAATAATATCAACGAAGTGTTTTTCCTTTCTTTTATGCTTTCTCTCTCCCTACTTTTGTAACAAGGTAGAGGTCGTCCATCTAACTCGCCTAACTACTACTTTGAACATGGTTTCTTTTTTGGACAACATCGTATGTAAAGACTACCTAACATTAATAATCTAACTAATAACATGATAAGTACATATAATTTTGAAATGACATAAATACAATTTGCAAATATCAATTCTCCCTCTAAGAAATTCTAATCAACTTCACACATTCCATGATTATGTCAACAAATAAAAAAAAAAAATTTGAAGAAAAATTATATTAAATATGATCCATTATTTTAATAGGCTTCTTAGTAGAAAAAAATAAAACTTTTATGCCTTGTGACAATTATATCAAAATCTTTAAATTTTTACCATTTAATATCATATTTTTATGTCGGGTGACAATTATATCAAAGTATTCATAGCAATTGTATCAAAGTCTTTGAAATTTGAAAATTTTAATGTTAAATATTTGTATCTTGTGATAAAAATGTCTAATCATAATATTTGAGTCATGAGAAAATCTAACATAACTTGAATTTGTAGAGTTGTAACACAATTTTTTTTAAAATCAAACCATAGAATCATTTTTAAAAATATAATGTATAAAAATGTCTACTTCATAAACTAAAAATTCTAAATTAAGCTGCCCGCATGAGCAGCTCAGCGAGTCTCACTATAACGACAGTTTGGGAGCAACCTCCCAATATGCTCTCAAATGTTCTGTCGAGTTGGAGCGTGGGGCCTTGGGGTTGGAGATTTAACCTTTAGAGAGAAAAAAATTTTCTAAATTAAGCTCCCAAAGGAAATTACACACACACACACATATAAAAATTATTTTTAGTATAATTGATATGATAATTATAAAATATTAAATTATCAACATTTAAATTTTTTAGATATAATTGTCACTGGATATAAACATTGGAGTTTTTTTTTCACCCAACAAAACTTTTAAATATAAGGGTACAATTTCTTATAATTCATCCATATGGTAGGCCTACAAATATCAGAAACCAAAAAGCACTAAATTGAAAGTTCTTTAGTTGGAAAAACACCCCCATGTGTGATCAAATGATTGCTCGCAATTAATCATTGTACATGCCTCACAGATCATAAATAAAAGACTTTAATTAAATATTTTACAAACTGTATTTATTTTAACTTATTGTAAAATCATTAATTTACATATAAATAATGAATACAAAGACTTAATTATTATGACACTTATTACATACTACTATTACTAATTTTTACAAGCATGATTATATTTGTTTCAAAAAAGAACAAAGAAAAAAGAGAAGCATGATTATGTTGATGTGGAGTTGAGCTAGCTGATTTGGAGTTAGCTTCTGACATCCCGGCAAGCTGGAGCATAAATGTTATGAATGCCCAGCTTGGATATAAAGACATAGAAGCTAGATAGAGTATGAGCTTTGGTGAAGACATCAGCAAGTTGGTTGTCTATAGTAATGTGTAATAACTTAAAAATTTTCTGCTGTAATTTTTTTCGTTCAAATTGACAATTTATCTCAATGTGCTTGGTGCGTTCATGGAACATCGAATTTTTAGCTATGGCAATGGCAGATTTGCTATCAGAGAATAAGACAGATGAAGACTGCATCCCAACTTCTAATGCTTCAAGTAAGTAGGTTAACCATTGTAATTCACAAGATGCACTAGTAAATGTTTTGATACCATGTTAAAGTAGCTAGAAGAGTAAGAGAAATACTGTGAGCAGGGATGAAAGGGGAGAAGAAGTGATTTTATTAAGTGCATTAAACCAGATTACAACAACTCCATTTTTATATGTAGGGTAGGGAGACAAAAGATGATAATTACTCCTAATAACTTTACAACGAACTAATCTAACAACTTGATAGTCAATTTGTTGCAGGCTTGTGTTGATATGGAGCTGAGCTAGTTGACTTCTAACAAATATTGTTAAAGTTTATATTTAGTGATTGATCATAATGATTTAAGCATATTTGGTTTAATATGATTTTTAATTAGGTATTAACAAAATTTTTAAATAATGAATCCGTAATTTTATTTTAAAAAAATTCATATAAAAATATGACCTAGAATTTTACAATTACAAAAATACTAGCAATTTAAGACTATTAATTTAAATACACTCTTAAAGAAACCTCATGTGTTTTTTTAGGTCAATTTTTTTAATAAAAAAAGTTTTTAAAAATAATATTAAAAATTAGAGTGATCTTCAACCAAGATCACATATCTCACATTATGAATCTCCATACTTTATTATTATTATTTTTTTGTTAAAAAACTCCTTACTTGAAAACTTCAACATGATAACCATCTCAATAATCTCATTATCTTACTTTTAGAGATTGCGGTTATATAATAAAGATTAGAGACATACATAAGATGACAAGACAATCATAAAAAGAACTAAAGTCTTCTACAAAATGTAACAGTGTCTTGTTTTTATTTTCTTTTTAATAATAATAATGTATTCCATTTTAGGTTCTGGGAAACCTCCCCCACAATCTTGGAATACCCGAAAAATGCAGGCCCCCACTTATCTTGTTGGTGTTGTCTTAAAATATTAAAATTAAAAAAAAAAAAGAAGAAAAGAAATTGCAACTTAATATTTTGGGGGTTTTTTGTGGTTTTTAAGTTTTTCTTTTTTGTGTGGCTTTTACGTTAAGGTGTTTGTTCAACTTTATTATTTTTATTATTATATATTATTTCCGAAGGAGAGACGTTTGGTGGAGGTTTTTTTCCAACTGTTTTCTTAGCATTTCTGCATACACTTCTCTGCATTTGAAAGGTCAGCACTCAGCAAGAATAAAGCTGAAATTTCCAGATAAGTATTCTTTTTCCCACATTATGTTCTTTATACTTTGATTGAGTTTCACTCCATCAGAACCCAAAAAAAAAAAGAAGCAAAAATCAGGGTTCATTAAACGAGTTGTTTGCAGCCGAATCCTTAAATACTTCTAGTTGTTCTCTTCATTTCCTTTGTTACCTCAGTTGGGATTTGTCTAGGTTGCGTATAAATCCTTATCTGAAAGAAGGGAAGCCCCTAAAAACAACAGAGAAAAAAAAAGAAGAAAGAAATTATTGGTTTTCTGTTGTGGGATTCTTGTTTTCTGCTGTATATTCAAGATTCAAGAATAGCATTTTGTGTTTAAGGGTGTTAAAAGATTCAGTCTTTTAAGTTAATTCCTTGTGATTGAAGAATTACTTTGGTTGTCTGGGATTTATCATCAGTACTGGTTTTTATTAGTTTGATGTTTCAGTAGTAATGAATTTGGGGTGATTTTGTGTGTTCTGTGTGTGAAGGATTGGGATTTGGTAAAGTTATCCTCTGTTCAATTATTTAGTGGTTTGACATTGGATTTAGTTCAAATCTGTTGTACTTATTAGGCAATTGAGCTTCTGAAAGTTGAATCTTTGGGGGGTTTAATATGGGGAAGCAAGGTGAAAAGGTGAAAAAACTAATAGGAGGTAGATCTGGTGGTTCTAATGTGAAGAAAAACAAAGGTAGTGTGAATAGCACAAGGTTGTATGATAACGATACGGCTGTGTTCATTTCGATGTCCCAGGAATTGAAGTACGAGGGGAATAGGTTGTTCCAGCAAAGGGATTACGAGGGGGCGATGTTCAAGTATGAGAAAGCCATCAAATTGCTCCCAGGAAACCATATAGATGTGTCCCATCTCAGGAGCAATATGGCTGCTTGTTATATGCAGATGGGGTTGAGTGAATACCCTCGGGCAATCCACGAGTGTAATTTGGCTCTTGAGGTTACCCCGAAGTATAGTAAGGCGCTCTTGAAGAGGGCTAGGTGTTATGAGGCTTTGAATAGGCTCGATTTGGCGATGAGAGATGTTAGTAGAGTGTTGCAGATGGAGCCGAATAATCTTATGGCTACCGAGATTGCAGACAGGGTGAAGGCTTCGATTGAGCAGAAAGCCGTCGGGCAAAATGATGTTTCCATTGATTTGATCCCGGTACCTGAGTATGTTGAACCGCCTTTCGTCTCAAGCTCTTCAAAAGCTTCTAAAGAGAAGGCGAGAAAGATGAAAAACAACAAAATAGAGGAGAAGAAAGTTGATAGTGTAGAAGCTGAAGATAAGAGTGTTGAGAATGGATTTGATGAGACAGATGCAAAGGGCAAGCGTCACGTGACTGAGAAAAACGAGGAGGAGGCCAAGAACAAGAAAGTTGAAAATGGAGTTCTTGAGACCAAAACCGGAGACAAAATTGGGCAAAAGAAGGCTAAGAATAAAAACGAGGAAAAGAGAGACGAGTATGGATTTGATGAAATGAATCCCGAGGGTAAGAAAGAGGAGGAGACGAAGGCTGAAGAGGTGAAAGTAGGTGACGACAAATTAGAAGATGGAGTTCATCTTCAGAAGGCTAAAAACAAAAATGTAGAGAAGGCCTTCGTGAATGGAATTCATGAACCAAATGCTAAAGGCAAGAGCGAAGAAAAGAAGTCTGAGGACAAAGACATGGAGAAGAAAGATGAGTACAGCGACGAGGAGAGAAAAACTGAAGATAAGTTGGTGGTGGAAGAGATGAAAAGTAACAGCTTGGAAGAACAGCCCAGAAGAATGGTGAAATTGATATTTGGTGAAGACATAAGATGGGCCCAAATTCCTATTAACTGTGGCATTTTGGAACTGAGGGAGATTATATGTGATCGGTTCCCAAGTTCAAAATCCATTCTAATTAAATATAGGGACCAAGAAGGCGACTTAGTGACGATCACAACAAACGAGGAGTTAAGGTGGGCAGAAGCATCTGTTGAGCACAGCTCTGTCAGGCTATATATTGTTGATGTTAATCCAGATCAAGATCCTTTCTTTGAGAAAGATTGGGAAGAAAAGGAACTTCAAAAAAATCATGTAATGGAAAATGGAGATCTACGAAGTAAGGCATTGCAGTATGGACCACCTTGTATCGATGATTGGATCGTTCATTTTGCTCATCTGTTCAAGAATTACGTTGGATTTGAATGTGATACTTATCTGGATCTGCATGAAGCTGGAATGAAGCTCTACTCCGAGGCTATGGAAGAGACAGTCACGAGTGAAGAAGCTCAAGATCTTTTCGTTATAGCTGCAGAGAAGTTCCAGGAGATGGCTGCTCTGGCTTTGTTCAATTGGGGCAACGTTCACATGTCTCGGGCAAGGAAAAGAGTTTACATAACCGAGGACGATACAGGAGAATCTGTTCTCGAACAGGTAAAATGTGCCTACGTTTGGGCACAAAAGGAGTACTCATCTGCAGGAAGAAGATACGAAGAAGCGCTGAAGATCAAACCGAACTTCTACGAAGGCATTCTTGCTCTCGGGCTGCAACAGTTCGAACGGGCAAAACTCTCTTGGTATTACGCAATTAGCACTAATGCCGATATGGAATCATGGCCTTCTACAGAAGTATTCCAACTTTACAACAACGCCGAGGAAAATATGGAAAGAGGTATGCAGATGTGGGAGGAAGAGGCGGAGCAACATCACAACGAACTCTCCAAATCAAACAAAACACAAACCCTCTTGCAAGAAATGAAGATGGAGCATTTGTTTAAAGATATTCCTACAGTTGAAGTTGGAGAACAGGCTGCAAACATGAGGTCTCAGATAAATCTTTTGTGGGGTTCCATGCTCTACGAAAGATCCATAATGGAGTTCAAACTCGGGTTGCCTGTCTGGCAAGAATCTTTAGAGGTTGCAGTCGAAAAATTTGACCTGGCTGGAGCTTCTCCAACCGATATTGCTGTTATGATAAAGAGTCATTGTTCCAACACAACTGCTCCAGAAGGTAAAGAGCCACGATATTGCTTAAACCTGGCTGACTAATACTCTTTCAAGTACAACTGACAATTTAATGTTTTTCAGGCCTAGGGTTCAATATTGATGAGATAGTACAAGCATGGAATGAAATGTACGAGGCAAGAAGATGGCAGAGAGGCGTTTCATCTTTCCGTTTGGAACCATTGCTTAGACGACGAGTTTCCAAACTCTATCATACCCTTGAACTTGCATGAGCTTGTGTCGTTGATAATAATATCAAGGTAGGAAGGGAAGAAGCAACCGCTACCACTGCTGCATCGAACCTGCCCTCCACGTTTCAATACTATGTAAGTAACAACAGCTTATATCTCATCTACTGACGGTTTTATCAGGCCTGTATAAATATGAGCATGTTAAGAGTCCCGCATTGAAAATATAAGAGAGAATATATGGGTTTATAAGGCCATGAGTTAGACTAATTGATTTGATTTTCTAACATCGCTTCTGCAGGTCTTCAATTTGCATCCACCCGTTGGCTTACATCTTTTTCTTCCCGTGGCCCTTTGAAGCTGCACCAGCACATTGCATTTGTTATGGCGAATATTTTACAGATATTCACAAGAAATCATCATTTTATTCATTTCTGGGTGAGATGAGGGTAGCAGAGATACTTTTTGTTTGTTTCTGCATCATCATCATCATCTTATTCTACTCATTGCATCCATTTCAGACATGCAACAGAAGATTGTTCTTACATTCTAATCACATATATGTTTTCATTTTGCATTTTTTATAGGAAATTTTAGTTGGTTTGTAATGGTTTGTGTGATTTATTTAGCAGATTATAGTTTTATAGGAAGGCAGTCTTATATATACTGCATTCTTTTGATGTGCTGTTACATAAACATTATATGTCTTTCCTCAAGCAGTGTACAATATACTTTATTATGTTAACCATTGGTATTAGACCATTGGTAAATCCTTGCTCTTATTTTATATACATGGGTGATTTGTTACTTGTCCCATCTTTTATGCACTAAATTTTGTATCATTTGGCCTACACTTCATCTCTTTAATTTAATTTGTCAACTAGGAGTAATTCCAGTCAAATTGGTTGAACGGTTAACTTAACGGGAATTGGTCAGCAACTACAGACTTACAGTCACAAGGCAGAATTTGCTCAATGGCTGCATGTTTTCCTCGTCACCCAAAAAGGATAACTTTATGGATTATCAAGTTTCTACCAAAACAAGAAGAGCCATAATTTGATCCAAACGCGAGAAATTTATAGGAAACTTTTCGTCAAATTTTGATAAATTTCCTAGGCCTCTTGAAACTCTTGGAATAAACTCAATACTTCTTGTGTATATAAATATAGAACCATCTGTACATTACAGGGAAATACATACAAACCTTTATTCCTTATTTCACACACCTATCAGTACATACAATTATACAAACCTTTCTAATTTCACACCTGTGAGAGTGACATAAGAGACTCTTTTAAGTCCTATAGAGGGCAGCAACTTGTGGTGGTATCACACAACTCAAGCCAAGGATATGCACAGAAGGCGAGTTTTTCACCTTATTGTCTTTTCATATTTACACCATTTGTACATGAAAGTGGATGAGAAAACATTTCTTTCGTGGAAATGCTTCAGAGCTCGGGACGAAATTTCACGAGGTTCGGGAGGGCGCTCAGCTGAAGCTTCTTGAGCTCCTCCGCTGTCACACTGCACGATTCTAAAGAAAGCGAGCGCAGGCTCTTTAACGGCCTCAGATGCTGCAGGCCATCGTTGGTGATTCGAGAATTCGACACGTTTAGAGACACCAACCCTGTAAGCCCTGCATTTCTCAATGTGACATTAGAATCGACTAATGCAACAACAATGTTCGAGGGAAATAACGCCTCGTATCCATCGACTCAACTACACATCAGCAAGCATGATAATCTTGAAAACCAATAGCATAAAGCATACCTGACAAGTGTTCTAAGGTCTTATCTGTCAGGTCGAGATTCTGTGATAGGTTTAGTACCGTCAAGGACGAAAGATGTTTCAAATTCTTGACGCCATCGTCGGTTAACCCGCCACCACAGATGTCGAGTGAGTGGAGATTTTTGAAATCTAATGGAAACATAAAGAATTTATGAAATTCTACACAGGAGGTTTGGGTGTTTAAACCATTTTTTGATTTTTTTTTTCCCAAATGGATCCTTCCAACCCCTGACAGGATAACTTTCTTTTCAAAACAATGCAGATTAGTAATTTCAAGAACGAATGCGAATTGAACCCAAAACGGGAGTTTCATTCGACACTGAAACCTATGGAACCGTTCAAAGCAGATAGTAATGGGGTGCAAAAGAACACTTAACATACATTGCAAATATTTAGTCCCAGAATCCGTTATTTGAGCCCCAAAAAGATCCAGGTGAGTTAATCCGGTTAACCCTGCATCAAAAGAAAGTGCGAAATTTTACTCGCATTGGATCAGTCAAAACAATTCTCTTTGCTTGTGAGGAGTTAATCAATTTAGTCATCTAGTGGTTTTTCTCGATTTAGTCATCGATTCTGACAACCAACAAGTGGAAGGCCTAACAGGGGACTCAATTAGGTAAAATCATTGAAGTCCAGACGCAATTAAGCACAAAAAGTTATTAGGACTAAAGCGAGAAAAACCACCATAGTCAAAGACTAAATTGGGTATTAGCTCAAAGACGTAATAGTCATAGCTTACCAGTAAGTGCAGCAAGCCCGGAGTCGGTAATCTGGCGAATGTCCAGATTAAGCGACTTGAGAGACCTTAATCCAGACAAATTCCTCAAGCCATCCTCGGTTACTAAGGTGAATGATAGATTAAGATCCTCCAAATTTGTCAAACCTAAAACATATTGGTAATAACTCAAACTAACATTTAGAACTCCCAACGCATTCATACGAATTAGTAACTTCCATAACCGACACGCCTAACCTGAAAGATGCTGAATCCCATCGCTTTCAATTTTATTATCTGATAGCTCCAAATTCTTCAAGTTGACGAGGCCTGAAACACAAAAAAAAATAAAAAAATGAGCACACGCAAGTGACAAGAGATCGACGGTTGAGGTGCTCAGAGCGGTGTTTTGTTTAGTTTAACTTTTGTGGCGGGGGAGGAGAATCGACGTTAAGAAAGTATGGAAGCTATACCTGCTAAATTAGCGAGCCCATCATCTCCAATCCTACAAGAATCCAAGTTCAGGCTTTCTAACTTCGTTAATCCTGCAGCGTAGCATTGCCAATATGGATAACCAAACCAAGAATTTATGACTCGAAGGCAGTGACATGCTTGTGAAATTCGTAAAACAAATGAATACTACATTGTAGAAGAGAGGTAACCTTGTAGATGGGTCAAACATTCATCCGTGATATCATTATATCCTATGTTTAACACCTCCAAATTGCCCAGTGCTGCAGATACACAAAAACCGTAAAATTCAGATGCAGAATTATCTCGGGCTGCAGAGCCTCTATGGCTATCAACTTACTCGAAAATTTCTCACAGCCCGCATCCTTCAGGGAGGATCTACATAGGTTGAGATATTGAAGTGAAGGAAGATCTGCACAAAATTACGATATAATTAAGAAGCAAAAGGAAATAACAACCACCGCCTTACTTAATTGTAAAGTAATCTAAGAAAAGAAAGATTCTTCTTAATGCAAGCAACATGTTTACTATCATTGAATGCTTCCATTGCCTTTAATTCAAGTTTAAAGCATAAGAAAACGACAAGTAAGAAACCTGAAAGATAATCCAAACATGCAGCAGTGATGTGGCAGCCCTCCATGTTTAACAAAACGAGCTTTCTCAAGCCTGCGAAAGAGTAAAACTGCATTAATTCAATGGTTGAAGAGTAAAATTTCAAGGACAGCAAAGTTACGGTTTGATTAGACAGGAAGAAATGTTCAGCCATTAAATACGAATTAACCCATAAACTAGACAAAAAAAAAAAAAGCCTCTTTAGTCTTTACCCGTTCTAGCAATGGTAAAAACAAGCCATATGGGATTTCAAGATTAGCAGAGAGACAATTGACGATAAAAGAGGAATTAGTCACCTTTCAAATAGAACACCCCGGAATCAGTTATGTTGACACAGGGAGTCTGCAATTGCTTCAAATTGACGAGGCCTGAAATTTGAGACATAAAAATCAGCAAACCACATCAGATGTTGAGAACCGGGGCAAGATAACATTGTATAAAACAGTCATGTTTGGCAATAACACCTGCAAGAGATTTCATGTCTGAATCCACTATGCATTTACAACATCTGATAGTGAGAGATTCAAGTCTGGTTAAACCTGCCAAAGTAGAGTACAGTTCATAAAGTGATCCAAGAAAGAGGCTTATAATCAACATTTCACATTCATAACTTATAAAGTCAGACAAATTCTCCTCACTATGGGTTGAAAAAGATAAAATTCATCCCTATATCAATAAATATATGATATACAATAACAAACCTTCAATATGAACAAGTCCTCCGTGGATTCGAGGGCACCTCTCCAGGTCCAACTTAACCAAATTAACTAAGCTGGACAAACACTGCATTCCTTCAGCGGTAAGGGCCGTGCTATTTTTAAAACCCAAACACGTCAACTTTTGGAAACCTGCAGATTATATAATCACCTTTAGCAGGCAGTGCATTGAATCATGCCAAAAGTTTTTTTTTTTTTTTTTTTTTTTAAGATTAACCAGCAATCATGGGGGACATAATGCACTAGAGGTTCAATATGGAAATAAGCAAACACAAAAATGTTAAAAGAGTAAAAGATAGTGAAAACTACCGCTGATTTGCTTGAACCCTTTTTCAGTAATTAGATCACAATAATCAAAAGTTAAAGCTTGGAGGCTTGAGCAATTCTTGAGGAGAAACAATGAATAATCCGTGACCTCAGAGCTCGAAATATCGAGAGAGAGTAAGGATGAGCCTTGTGAAGAGACGACATCAATCCAACTATCTTTGATTCCCGGATACTCTTTGAGCAACATATCCTGTCAAGACCACTCAGAATAACGAAAAAGTTGGTAATCTTCAAGAGGTATTTTAAAACACAAAAATCTTTTTAAAAACTTTAGGTATAAGCAAGGATTTTTGCCTGCAGGGCACAGTCTCTGAAAGCTTCAATCGAGTAGGCAGAAAGATAGCGAGAATAAACTAGGTCATTGAATATCAGCTGGCTGACATCCCTTGGCAAGACGGAAAAGGAACCGAATTTGCTAACATCCTGTTAAAAGCACAGAGCTTAAAGGATATATAGCAAAATAACCATATCCATGAACCTAGACCTCATATATCAGACTTAGCAAGACGACAAAGACCTCTCGGATTTTGTGAATGCACAACTCCATAAGGGATGGACAAGTGCTTCTTCCTCCTCTAGGACTTTGACAATCCACAACAGGCGGAAAGAAAGCGGATGCCATCATCCACATCCACTTGGAACTCCGGCTTTTAAAGTATCTCCCGGAGACGCCTCTTCTGTTGGGATTTTCATCAGCATAGTAGTACTCTCTCTTCCAGGAACAAACACCACCCATCAAGGAATTAACCCAACAACCCTAATCACTTAATCTCATCAAACCTCAATGCTAGGCTTGCTAGCTAGCACCACTATAACCAAACAGACTAATACTCACTCCAAGCTTTCCCTTAAATACAACAAAACAGAAATAATAACATCAAAATTCCCACAGCTAGCTTTGTTTGAGAGTAACATTTATATTGAACATCACAAGAATTAGGCAATTTCCCATTTCTTAACATTAAAAAACAAGAACAAAAGGGCAGGGGAATCGGTAGTTCCACAATCAACTATCAACTGCTATGAGTTACTTACCCAAGAATGTATAAACATCAAACAACCTCATTAGCATCAGTGCATATCACCCTAACAATCACTGTCACACACACAATTTCGTACATTTAACGTCAATTTCCTTTCTAGTTTTTAAAAAAAGGAGAAACCCAAACATGTAGATATCATCGGAATCAATTTGACAAAAGAACAATGAAGAAAAGCACATTTACGTACAAAGAGAACAAGAATATTTGTGGGTATAAATACAAATACTAACAGGAACATACCTTCCAGTAAAAGCGACTCGATTTTCAGAAAAATAGGCCTTTATTTACTTGATCCTTTTTTTTTTCTTTCTTTCTTTTGTTGTGATTACAAGAACCGATTTTTGTGGTGATCAAAGCGCAGGCTTTTATAGAGAAAGGGAGACAGAAAGAGGCAGTAACTGAAAGTGCTGAGAAACAGGATATGGTGAAATTGATGATAATATATATCATCATGGGGAGAAACAAAAACACACAAAGGTGTACGAGGAGTGAGCTACGAGTATAGAGCATGCGGGTTTCGGCCACGTGTCCAAATCTTCGTCTGGTAGTGTATAATTTTAGTCAGTCATTCAATCTTTATTTGATAGAAATTATCTTTCAGTTGCAGAAGAAGATAAGAGCCTTTGATGATAACCTGTGGCCATATATACGCCCATATATATATATATATATATATGCCGTAGGCTTAATGTGTGACTGGTGCAAACTTATCATTAAGTATGCAATAACGTTATTAGAAAACGCACAACAAAGAAATGCATCAATACACTATAAAATACATCACCATAAAATCACCATTAGGTACGCGTAAACTCACCATTAAATATGGTGAGGCGTACATCTTTTGGTGTGTGGTGCGTTAGTGCATTTCATTATTGTATTTTTTCTAATATATTTGATGCATTTTTACATACTTAATGGTATGACCGCATCGATTGTACATTAAGTTCCGAGAGCAGTGAAACTTGGCCCCATATATATATCTTCAAAAGGAAAATTATTGGCTCAACTAATTGATTTATAAGATGAAATGGCAATCAAATGATTACGAGTGAAGTATAAATTGTTTAGTACAATCACCTTTCAAGTGTCTCATATATATTGGATAAATATCAATGTCGCGTTAATTAGTGTAATTTTACGTTGATGCATTGAAAATTCATTATTTTAAACATAATTGAGATTTTAAATTTAGTGACTAATTACTTGAAATTTGTTAAGTCAAATAAATATTTATAAATTTATTATTTGACAGGTTAAATTAGTAGAGTTAGTAAGAATGTTTAATTTGGACTTGGTTACACTCTCCTATATTTATTATCATTAACACAAATTTATTATTTCGTGATGTAGAAATTTGTGGTAAGTTAAAACATGAAATTAAAATTAAAAAAAGAAAAACTAACCATATAACAATAGCTGCATCACACAGTGACTAAAATTGTGTGGTTTTTGTAAGGGTCAAAAGTATTTTTCTTTGTTTTATTCAAAATAATTTAATTTTAATTTCGTTAGTAATCATCCCTCTTAATTAGCAATCTAAACTTTCATTCAATAATTAATGCTCCGTATAACATAAAAATCACCATTAAATGTTACGTTGATTTGATGCTAAAGATAGAGACTTCTTTAAAACATTGGGTGAGCGGCAATACTGCTTTTAGTCTGCTTTATCCTTTTGTTTTTGTAAGGTATATATTCTGCTTCTTTTCCTTTTCTGAAGGGTAAACTTTGGACTCCTTTTTTATTACCTATTAAAATATTATTTTCAGATAAAATTGTATATCTAAATAATATATATTATCTACTAAATATAATAAAAGTCAATATTAGTAAGGTTATAACGGGAATAAATATTGGTGTAATAATGTGAATTGATAAGGCAGTCAATCCGGATAAGGCATCTGATCTTTGTTGTTTAAGAATAAAATTAAAAATCAATCAAATAACACTGGAGACATAAGGGAGGCACCACTCGGAGCGTAGTGGTTGGCTTAAGGCACCCATCTTTGCGAGACGGCTGACCTTATTTGGAGCATGGGAAGGAGATCCGACCTTTGCGGTCGAAGTGGGTGTGCAAGCGTCCTAGGTTGTGTGCGGGGCGACCATACCACTTAGAATAACCACTTGGCGTATGATAGGGTCGGGAGCCGACTAGTCGCTCCTCAAAAGCGAGGCGATTGGGTTGATTCTTACTAGTTTTCTTTGAATCCTTGCAGATTAGGGCATATGAAGCAAGATGCTAATTTTTTTAACTAGTTTTATTATTTTTCCTAGGAGTCTTCAACTAACTTAGGATAGACAAACTAACTGGTTCGGATCATATGGGGCGCATATGATAAGTTGTATATTTTGAATTATTCCTTATACAATGATATGACATTTTCAAAGTTACCACGTTTAATTTTTTACATTTTCATTTATTTATAAACTTTAGTAACGGAATATTCCGTTAACTATTTATTATTTTAACTTACTCATTACTTTCCTTACGAAATGTCTTAGGTTTGAGTCACATCCCAATCAAAGGTTGGCATGATTGCTGAATAGATATTATGAATAGGTTATAGTGTAATCTCAAATAAATGCTTACTCATTACAAAATATTTAATAACATAATAATAGCAACAACAACAACAAAAAAAAAAATGATTGACATTTGTTATTATATTATTACTAGTATTTTCGCCCGTGCGTTGCACGGAATGGATTTGTTATAATATTTAAAGAATATTTGGATCAATATACAATTATATATATTATAACATCGAATATTATATAGCGCAATTGATGAAATTGATTGGATCGATTATGTTTTCTGATGTTTTCCTTTGAATTAGAACAAATAATTGTCCAATTACCCGGGCGTGGATAAATTTTTTTTATTATATATTGAGATAATAAAAATAAAGATGAAATTATAAAAAATTCTAATATTGAATGTGTACATTTATTTGATTATAAGATTAGTATAAAAATATTACTCAATTAATTGAATAATATATGACTTGTTTGTCTAAAATTATCTTAAAAAGATCTATAAGTAATATGATTTATATANAGCAATCTAAACTTTCATTCAATAATTAATGCTCCGTATAACATAAAAATCACCATTAAATGTTACGTTGATTTGATGCTAAAGATAGAGACTTCTTTAAAACATTGGGTGAGCGGCAATACTGCTTTTAGTCTGCTTTATCCTTTTGTTTTTGTAAGGTATATATTCTGCTTCTTTTCCTTTTCTGAAGGGTAAACTTTGGACTCCTTTTTTATTACCTATTAAAATATTATTTTCAGATAAAATTGTATATCTAAATAATATATATTATCTACTAAATATAATAAAAGTCAATATTAGTAAGGTTATAACGGGAATAAATATTGGTGTAATAATGTGAATTGATAAGGCAGTCAATCCGGATAAGGCATCTGATCTTTGTTGTTTAAGAATAAAATTAAAAATCAATCAAATAACACTGGAGACATAAGGGAGGCACCACTCGGAGCGTAGTGGTTGGCTTAAGGCACCCATCTTTGCGAGACGGCTGACCTTATTTGGAGCATGGGAAGGAGATCCGACCTTTGCGGTCGAAGTGGGTGTGCAAGCGTCCTAGGTTGTGTGCGGGGCGACCATACCACTTAGAATAACCACTTGGCGTATGATAGGGTCGGGAGCCGACTAGTCGCTCCTCAAAAGCGAGGCGATTGGGTTGATTCTTACTAGTTTTCTTTGAATCCTTGCAGATTAGGGCATATGAAGCAAGATGCTAATTTTTTTAACTAGTTTTATTATTTTTCCTAGGAGTCTTCAACTAACTTAGGATAGACAAACTAACTGGTTCGGATCATATGGGGCGCATATGATAAGTTGTATATTTTGAATTATTCCTTATACAATGATATGACATTTTCAAAGTTACCACGTTTAATTTTTTACATTTTCATTTATTTATAAACTTTAGTAACGGAATATTCCGTTAACTATTTATTATTTTAACTTACTCATTACTTTCCTTACGAAATGTCTTAGGTTTGAGTCACATCCCAATCAAAGGTTGGCATGATTGCTGAATAGATATTATGAATAGGTTATAGTGTAATCTCAAATAAATGCTTACTCATTACAAAATATTTAATAACATAATAATAGCAACAACAACAACAAAAAAAAAAATGATTGACATTTGTTATTATATTATTACTAGTATTTTCGCCCGTGCGTTGCACGGAATGGATTTGTTATAATATTTAAAGAATATTTGGATCAATATACAATTATATATATTATAACATCGAATATTATATAGCGCAATTGATGAAATTGATTGGATCGATTATGTTTTCTGATGTTTTCCTTTGAATTAGAACAAATAATTGTCCAATTACCCGGGCGTGGATAAATTTTTTTTATTATATATTGAGATAATAAAAATAAAGATGAAATTATAAAAAATTCTAATATTGAACGTGTACATTTATTTGATATAAGATTAGTACAAAAATATTACTCAATTAATTGAATAATATATGACTTGTTTGTCTAAAATTATCTTAAAAAGATCTATAAGTAATATGACTTATATAATTATATTATTACTAAAATAAATATGAGAAAATGAGAAATAAATTAATTGTAATTATTATAAAAATAAATTCAACGACCAATGCTTAACTTAATTATCATAATAATTATTAGGCAATTATTATTAGTCAATTACACTAATATATGTGTAATTTATATTTAAAGTACTTTAAGTATATTCATTTTTCCCATATTGCATTTAGTTTTATCTTCCTCCTCCCTATTTGAATGAATTAATTTTGATTATTATAAAAATCTAACAACCCATGTTCAATTAATTTTTTTAAAGTTTAAATAACTTAGTGTTTTCAAAAGGAAAGTATAATTAATTATTAAAGTTTTTAAATAATTTTCAGTCAATTAGTAATATCCTTTTCTTTTCCCGATAAATGATTTTACTTTTATTAATAGTGTTGATATGTGAATATACATATTATCAATTTATAGATATTAGTTAATTTCTATTTTACATTTTATTAACAAATAAGCTTTATTAATTATTTGACCAATAAAATATTTCATTAATTGACTACAAAAGTTTAGGCGGGGAATGAAATAGGAGGATTTTACTTTTATATATAGTATAGAATATAGATTACGATCTTTTTATATTTTAAATCAATTAGTAATATCATTTTTCTCGGAATAATGGTCAAATAAACCACTAAACTACACACAAAACTGCAATTAGGCCATCGAACTCAAAAAGAATGCAATTGGATTCCTGAACTATATAAACTCATGCAATTAAGTACAAATTGACATGTTTTCAAAAAAAAAAGGTCCAAATTGACCTGTTTACCTACAATTGTGATGACATGGTGGTTACTAATTTTAAAATAAACTTTTTAAATAATTTTAATTAAAATAATTAAATAATAATAATAATAATAATAATTAAAAAAAAACAGACGTCTCCGGAAGTTCTTATATTTTTTTTAATTATTAGTTCCGATTGTTATGTGTAAATTAATATTAGGCAACCTTATCTAGGAAAAATGAAAAGAATTACGTAGTAATATTTATCTAATCTAGGAAAAATGAAAAGAATTACGTAGTAATATTTATCTAATTTTCGTTCCATTTTTAATTGATGATGTAGAATATTATTATTGATTCGTTCCATTTTTAATTGATGATGTAGAATATTATTATTGAAATATTTCATTTTTAATTGATGATGTAGAATATTATTATTGAAATATTTCCTTTTTAATTGATGATGTAGAATATTATTATTGAAATATTTCCGTTTTAATTGATGATGTAGAATATTATTATTGAAATATTTCCGTTTTATTTTTAATTTCTGTTCCTTTTTTAATTTATCTTTAATATTGTTTATAATATGCCTTTATTATTTATGATGTAGAATGTTTTCCTTTTTTAATTAAATTGCAATGATATGACCATTTCCTTTTTCATTTTAGTTAATTATGGATATTTTTTTATTTACAGTCAATTATTAATATTCATTTCCTTTTATATATTTAATCAATTAGTAACATCAGATTCATTTTTAGTCGATTTTTTTTTATTTTCAGTTAATTAGTCAATTAGAATAATAGATCCACTGGTATTTTTAATTAATGATGTAGAATATTATTATTGAAATATTTCCGTTTTATTTTTAATTTCTGTTCCTTTTTTAATTTATCTTTAATATTGTTTATAATATGCCTTTATTATTTATGATGTAGAATGTTTTCCTTTTTTAATTAAATTGCAATGATATGGCCATTTCCTTTTTCATTTTAGTTAATTATGGATATTTTTTTATTTACAGTCAATTATTAATATTCATTTCCTTTTATATATTTAATCAATTAGTAACATCAGATTCATTTTTAGTCGATTTTTTTTTATTTTCAGTTAATTAGTCAATTAGAATAATAGATCCACTGGTATTTTTAATTAATGATGTAGAATATTATTATTGAAATATTTTCATTCTATTTGTAATTTACCTTTACTATTGTTTAAAATTTAAAATATGTCTTTCCTATTCTTATGTTTTTATATATAGTATAGATTAATATTATGCCAATTATGACGTCCATGTATTATGATAAGTATGGTAATTAAGGAGTATATATTATTATTAAAAAAATAATGTATATTTTAATTTCGTTTAATTATGTACGTAATATGTGTATGTTTAATTTTCTTTAATTTTATCCGTAATATATATGTGTATGTTTAATTTTCTTTAATTATGTCTGTAATATGTATGTGTACCATTAATTTCTTTAATTGATTAGATAAAATTACGACAAGTATAAAAAACCGTTTAATAAAAGTATAATGTTTCATCTAATTTTTCAATGACCATAATTATTAAGATTTTATTCCAAAGTAACCATTAGCATAATTTTATGTGTAATAATCTGTGAATTGAAATAATTTACATAATTGTATGGACGTAATATAATATGTGAATTAGCATAATAATACGTGAATT
>NC_044918.1:19956611-20022150 GCF_003576645.1 Ipomoea triloba | reverse complement strand
ATCACCAATCACCAATTAATTAATTAATATCAATATCAATCTATATAAATATAAATATTAATATATAACAATATTACCATATCACTAATCACCAATCACCAATTAATTAATTAATATTAATATATATATATATATATATATATATATATAAAAATTAATATTAATATTAATATTAATATATAACAATATTACCATATCACTAATCACCAATCACCTATATATATATATATATATTAATATTAATATTAATATTAATATATAACAATCTTACCATATCACTAATCACCAATCACCAATTAATTATTCTTTTTTAAAATAATCACCAATTAATTAATTAATATTAGTATATATTAATATATTATATATTAATATATTAATATTAAGAATAATACCATATACCATATTATCAATTATCAATTATATATCACCAATCACCCATCACCCATTAATATTAACAATATTACCATATTATCATATTATCATTATCATATTACCATAATAATATTATAGGATGAATAATTAATAAAATAATAAATAAATAAAATAAACAATTTTACCAAAATACCCCTAAGTTTTGGGGGGAAAATTTGGGAGGAGGAAATTGTTTTTATAGATAGTATAGATTATAACAATTAAATTAATGTACACAAAATTGGAGTCATCATGTCAATTTTTTTTCTATTCTTTTCTTTCAGCTATTTCTTCTTTGTTGTAAAAATTAAAATATAATAATATTTACTTAATTTGATTTTTTCTTTAAACTATATATATTTACTAGTTTTTCACGCACATTGCGCGAATGAGATAATGCCTAATGATTGTTTTTAAGTAATTACTTCAAAGTATATCAATGCAAGATTATATAAGACACGTTAACACATAATTGAATGTTACATTTGTTTATTTGAATAAGTAATTCAAAGTATATGAATACAAGATAATATAAGAGAGATTGAGTATAATTGTCACTGAAATAAATGTTTGCAACTTTGTAATAACGCTAGTCTAAATACTTAGTCTAAAAACAGTAGTCTAAATAAATACTACTTTTAATTTGGTTTGAATTCATTTAAGTCTTCTTAATTTTCTTTTGGGTAGCATTGTCATTGTCTTCATTTTCAATACGTATCCTCTTCTTTTTTATTGGTAGTGTCATGTGCAATTGGGTTATTGGTGGTAGCATAGAGGGCAACATTATGCAATGAAATTATGGTGTTGAAAGGTGTAGATTTGCCTTGTTGTGTATAACTAGTTCCATAACTTGTTTACTTGATAGTAACAATAATGACGCTACAGGTAGTCCGAATACTAAGTGTTTTTGTTGTCAATGTTGACGTTGATTTTACCCTAAATATAAACAGGTTGAGTTTAGAAAATGAAATGAATTGTAAATTTATATTAGTTCTAATATATTTAAAAGATGCACAATAAGTATTTTATTACATACAATATCAATGAATGCTACAATAATAGCTATTTTTGAAATTTATTCATTTTCTGAATTTGCAAGATTGATTTCTGTATTGTTGCAGTCTTGACATCTTTTTGATGCGTCAAGTGTGTCACAATGTTCTATTGCCCTACATTGACATTTTTAATAATGAGTTTTAAATGTAACTACCTAAGATACTGATCTAATTACTATTTACATATTATTATCACCATAAAAGCATACCAGTCCTTTAGGTGTTTTGCTCGAGGTACTTTTGGTTCAACTATTATTATTGAATGGGTTCTGGTGGATGATAGAGAAATTTCTAGTTTATTTAAGGAATAAAATTAGATAAAGTAGTAAAAATTAATACATTTTAAATATCTTAATAAAGAAATATGATAGAGGATAAAGAAAAAAATCATTAAAAAATTATTAAAATTAAAATAAACATCAACCATTCATTTTAACAAACAATTACACCAACTCATTATTAACGATTCTGATTTATAGTATTTTTATTTGATCCAAATCCTATATATATACATCTTTTTCTTATTCTACCCTATTAGTTATGGTGCATCTTTTCATTTATACACATATATGGATGAGTTCTGGTGCGGAAACTTGCTTAGGTGCGAAGATGCGGTTAGATTTGAGTCGTTGATCAATTCTAGATCAACGACTCAAATCATTGAATTTAAATTAAAAAAAAAAACATGTGTATTACAATTAGTACTCAAACTTATATTCAATCCTGCACTCAATTATATATTCAATTATGTATTCAATTCTATACTTAATCTTGTACTCTTTATGGTGTTACTTTCTTTCATCCTTCCTTCAACAACTGATGCACCTTAAGCATACAAATCACGCACTTTAAAAACCAAGCACCTGAAGACGTAAAACCACACACCTAAAACTTTAGATCGACACACTTAAAACCACGCACCTAAAGCTTTAGACCGACAGACTTAAATTTTCACAACTGATGCACCTTAAGCACACAAACCACGCACCTAAAACTTTAGACCGACGCACCTTAAGTTTCAACAAAATATGCACCTTAAAAACCACACACTTTAAGTACAAACATACGCACCTTAAGCATAAAACTTACGCACCTTAAGTTATCAACTGCATAAGTGACGCACCTTAAGCACGGAAATCATGCACCTAAAAAAGGAACATGGCGCACTTTAAGCACAAGACCTACGCACCTTAAGTTTGACCCATATGAAAAATGACCAAATTGCCACCGTGTTTTTTTAAACGTTGTTAATCTTGAACGTTGATTTTGGCAAGATCAATGGCTCTCCTCTCACCGCACAACCGCACTTGAGAAAATCAACCGCACACCAACTGAATTATATATATATATATATATATATAAAAGAAAAGATGCATCATAACTAATAGGATAGGATAAGAAAAAGATGTATAATGGGTTGCAAGTTGAAAACAAGGACTTGTCTTTATTCTCTCCCAAAACCAAAAGCGCAGTTGGTTTTGTAACAATTTTCCTTGTTTTTTCCCTTCACCATTTCTCTGACTTATTTTAATTTTCTTCTTTCTCTTCCTTTACATCTTTTTCTTGCGAACACCACCAGATATCTTCTTTCCGTTTCTTCTATTTTTAGATAAATAGATGTTTTTAGAAACTACCAACCTCTTCTTTCTGCTCTTTCTACTTTTAGACATATAGACGTTTTCAGTACAATATAATTCTTATTTGTAATGAAGTCACGAAGGAAACTTGCAGTCACATGTGTGTATAAGCTATATATATAGTAAACACCAATCAAGTTAGTTAAACTATTGAATTGGTCATATAAAGTTACAAGTTTAACTTGCTCAGCAATGAGTAATTTAAATTGGTCTTTCTTCTTATGATCTTTTGTCCGCTAGATTGTAAAGCGAGATTTACCTAATGTCTCAAATAGCTAGTGATTGTGAGTTTCTTTTGTCACCCAAAAACAAAAAATATATAGTTTAGAATGAAAATTTCAATTTACCTTATTTTAAATAATGAAATTATTGTCAAGTTGACCTTGTGGTCTAGTGGCACCCGATTGCACTCCAATATGGAAGGGGGTGGGTTTGAGCCTCAGTAAAGGTAATATTGACTCTATGAACAGATACTGCATAAAAACAGAGTCAGTAGTATTCAAACAAATAATGACATTATTGTTTCACAAAAGATATATATCTTTATATATATCCTAATCACTATAATATTATAACCTCATCGTCACTCGAAAACTATCGTCCACTCTCTAACAATTTTGTAACATTCATCAATTTTACATTTAATATATAAATCAATACATCTAGATTTACATTCAATTAATATTCACAAGTTATTTTACATTTAATTTCATCAACACCAAAATTATGACGTGAATCTTAATTTTTTTTTAAATAACTATTTTAATTTTTGAAAAAAATCGTAACTGCTATTTGAAAGTGCAATTGTAATCAGCGGAGGACCACAAGATAGTTAACTAACTTAATCCAACAATGTCAATAGACAGTTCTTTTTAAGAGTCAAACTTAAAACATTGTAATTATCAAGTCAACATCAGACCAACCTGACTAAATAGAATTTATTAGATTAGAAATAATTCTCCCACTCATTTTTACCTACTACAAATTAAGTAAACTAACTCATACCGGCCATCAACATTATATTATATTCTACTCCTCTAATTAAAGGCAAAATTATCTCTCTCGCTCCCTGCTTCCACTTGAATTGTTGTATTTTGGACTATAGTTCATCTTGCAATGTGAACTCAAATTATTTTTTTTAAACTTAAAATTATTTTTTTACAAATAAAATTAACATATAAAAAATATCTTTAAAAAGTTCTAATTAAGATTTTTAAATAATATTCATATTAATTTTTGTCAATATTTTTTTTTGAGTACTACTGACTCTATTACAATGTGGTATTGAACCCACTCCATCATCCATGTGGGAATGTTAACTCGGACACTAGGTGCCTCTAGAGTACAAGGTCTTTGGCAATTTTTGTCAATATTTAAATTAACATATCTACAATTATATTAAGACACTACTGCAAAGTTCATTATATTTTCAATATATTATAGGTTCATTTCCATAATACTAATGCAAATACATCATTATACGGATAAATATCAAATATGTTCAGTAAGCAAACACATCAATTTCATTTTCATAATACTACAAGTTCTATGCAAAACACTGCAAGTTTATTTTCAAAGTTGTAATGCAATTACATTATAATAATGAATTTCAAATAGACTCATTAATAAAACACCGCAGGTTCATTTTTGCAATGCTTATAGTTCATTTTTACAATACTAGATTAGGTTCATTTATATAACACTAAAGGTTTATCTTTACAATAATAATGCAACTACAACAAAATGTTGATAGACCTAAACAGATTCATTAAGGGAACATTTGACGTTCATTTCCACAATACAGAAAGTTCATTTTACTAATATTGCAAGTTCAATATATTAGGACTACAGATTCATTAAGTCATTAATATACGTTCATCACACAATTATTTAAACGGCGTACTGAAAAAATATATTATTATGAGTGTCATTTAAAATATTTCAACTAGATAAACAATATTTTTTTAATATTGATTTTATTTATACAAAATATAGAAAATAATGTGTTAAAGTGATAATTGTTGACTTGAAGTTATTTTAATGAAGTTACAGTATTGTCATAATTAACATGCATTTATATTCAAAACATATAAATTTGTAGTGAATCCATAATACGGAGTATTTTAATAATAGACTGTGATCCATGACACGAAGTATAATTTACCCTTCGACTTTCACCCATCAAATAGCCCTTGGAAGCAAATTGGGCATACAAAAAGTCAATTGGTTTTGAATAATTTAATTTTCATAAAAAGGGCTGGAAGAGTTTGGAATAAAATTTTCTATCTAGTTAAATCATATGTCATATTTTAAAAGAGAAATTCTTTTTGACAAAATACATATTTAATTATATCTATAATAGTCCAACCTCATCATCATTCCCAAACTGTTAGGCCACCTTGAAAGTTTTGCAATATTTTATCAATTTCTTGATTGATTTCATTAATAAATCAACACTAAAATTATTGTTATCATTTTTTAGTTCTCAAAAGAATTAAGAACTAAAACGCACCATTAAGTATGCATTACCACAAAACACACCATTAAGTACATATAAAGATTATAAACGTTAAAAAAGCAGTATTAGTTGTGGTGAGGTTTTTTTTTTTTTTTTTTTTTGGTGCGTTGGTGCATTTCATTATTGTGTGTTTCTTAATATAATTTGATGCATTTTTGCATACCTAACGACACAATCGGTGTTATACACTAAATATAATGAAACCAGGCTCTTAAGTTATGGAAAACCCCTAGAGTTAAGGGGAATCATAAATAATATTATTATGTAAAATGACAAAAGAATCTTATAAAGATTATTTTAATTGTAACATGGAATCAATAGAAACTATATATGATATTGTGAAATAGAATATCACAAAACTTTCCGCCAAGCCCAATCACTTTATGAAGGGCCTACAAGTCTTATCACAAAGTGTTCTAGGACACACAAAGAATTAAAAAGATAACTTGTCTTTAAAATAAGTATTCCGCAAGATCATTTTACAGATTATTTAATTTGTGTTTGGTTGGTATCTTTTATACCTTACTATGGATGATGCTTAATATTATGTTTGTTTGTCTACTTTTGTTATCTCGCTCACTAACTATTGAATTAAAATTAATACTTATAGAACACATTACCATTTTTATCCTTTATTTTTAAGAATGGAATCAAAAATAAGAAAGAAAGAAAAAAGTTATTGTCTATGTATTAAATATGAAACTTCGCTAAGACCTTGTGATTTAGTGGCATCCAATTACACTCCCATATGGAAGAGGGTGGGTTCAAGCATCAGTAGAGTCAATATTGACTCTTTGTGCTTCAAAAAGTAGTTAGGAACAAATACTGCATTGTAACATAGTCAGTAGTACTAAAAAAAATATAAAATAATTTTTTTATTAATTATAAAATATTAAAATTGACCATGTATTTTTTATTAAATCCTTAATTATAAAATTGACCATGTATTTTTTACTAAATTTCCATTCCTCAATCATTAATGAATTTTGATGGACGATTGAGATCAATCCTCACTTTTTACTGGAGAATTATGTTCTCATTTGATAATCCACATATATTTAAATATGTTACCATTACAAACTACCAAAGTGTTTGAACCATACGCTACCTCAATATGAAGTACACTATTCCTATAGAGAATATCCCCAAGTCACATCAAATCCAATTAAAATAGTAATAAATTTGAAAAAATTAATATATAGACTCTTAATGAGTAAAGAGTGAAAATATATTTATATTAATATAAGCTCATATTTATTTTTAACATGAGACAAAAATTCTTTTATTAAATCTTTTCAAAGCTTCAAATGGATACAGTTTAAAAAGAAATATATTATTTACCTGTTATTCATATCAAATATATAAACATACGAAATTCATCTCGTCGTCAACTAAAAGAATTCAAATTATTTTTACTTAGACTAAATTAAAAGTGAATTTCACTCAAAATAATAATCACTTATCTATAATTTTGATGATAATTTTTCAACAAATACTTTCATTTCTAATCACCTAATAAATATTTTTCTTCATTCAAATGCATATTCAGAATAAGTTCTATTATATTACATGGACTCTCAATCTTTACTTTATGATGTAATAGGAGATGATAAATTATCTTCATTATGTGAGTCTCAAAAATACCAACATTAAAATTTTGAGTAAATAAATAAAAGTATAAAGTAAAATTTTAAGTGTCATAAGTACATATTATATATGTTGGAACATAACATCTTTGCCTATAAAGTAAAATTTAAGTGTCATAAGTACATATTATATATGTTGGAACATAACATCTTTGGCTTTGTTTTTGTTAACAGGTGTAATGCAGTGTGACGATTTGGGTACACGTGTAGTGTGCTAAATAATTGTTGATAGTAAAATTGGTTTGGCCACGCCGGCCACTAATTTGTCCTATCAATCATCAATCATCAATCATCATATATGTTATGGATAAAGTCTACCAATTTGGCTTTTTCAATGGTGATTGTGATTAGAATGGGAAGGAAGGATTAAGAACTTCAAAGGATTTACCCAACATTAAAACTAATCCAAAGTATGTGATGATATGATTAAAGAGGATGAAAATGCATTGGCTAAGAATCATTATTTAAGTATTTCTTCATCAACTTAAATATTTGTAATCAGTCCACATTAAATGCACCAACTTTTAAATTTTTATTGAGAGGCAATCAAATAAAAGACCACATGGAGGGAGGGAGTTCGAGCATCAGTGGAGGCGACTGTTGACTCTTTGTGCTGTGTTTCAGTAGGTTGAGAAAGTAGCTACGAACAGATATTACATTGTAATAGAGTCAGTTCTAAAAAAAATAAAAGACCAGACAAATTAAAAAGGTAATTTTAATTTACTTTTGGTTTAACAAGTCTAAGTAGGTGTCAAGACCATCTAGATGTGGAGAAGAGAGGGAGATGAGAGAGAAGGTGTAGCGTCTTTGCAGGATGAGAGATTATATTTTTGGATTGAGCAAGTGGGCCCGCGTGGAGGAGAGAGTGAGCGAACAGAGACGTGTTCCTTGCACCTTGCACACCCAATGCATGCGCCCCTGGACTAGGGGTGTAAACGAGCCGAGCCGAGCCGAGCTTGAGCATAGGGTGGCTCGAGCTCGAACTCGTTAAGGAAGGCTCGGCTCGAGTTCGAGCTCGAGAATTGATGTTCGAGCTGGAGCTTGAGCTCGAGATCAGGGTTGAACTCGAGTTCGAGTTCGAATTTAACCTGTTTGATTTTAAGTTCATGTTTCAATTAAAAATAAACTATAATTTTATATGTGTGTGTGTATATATATATATATATATATATATGGCTCACGAGCGGCTCGACGAGCCACGAGCCAAAGACATTAGAGCTCGAGTTCGACTCAATTATTAAACGAGCAGAGCTTTGACCGAGCGGCTCGCGAGCTTTGACTTGCTTTTTTTTTTTTCTTTTTTTCTTTTCATTTTTTATTTTTTATTCCCTCTCATCTTCTCTTTCCTACTAACACTTGCAAAAACTCATCAAAAACTACAACTATTGGAGATGCTCTTAAGGGTGTTAAAGTGGGTTGAGACGGTCTTGGACCAGTCTGTAGTGACCAATTTTATTTATTGTGGGTGAGTCATGCATCAAAACACATTCACACAAATAATGAACTTTATGCATATAAATAGTTAACCTTATGCATACAAATAGTGAACTTAAATTTACTAAATATCATATTTCTAACAAAAGGGAGTAGGGTGTGCTGAATAAGTCCAGCTATGCTCTATAAATTATGAATCTCATGTACAATAGAAATGAACCTAAAATATAATGCCTAATTTTTTTTAAAATAATACATGCATAAATAATTAATCTTAATTAGTTTGTATATGCTCAAATAATGAACCATGTGCACACAAATAGTGAACCTTGTACATATAAATAATGAACCCCAAACTCTTTTCATATTATTTTGTACATATTCAAATAATGAACATCACATATAAAAATAATATACTCTACGGATAGAAATAATGTACCTAGCTTATACATGTTCTACACAACTACATGAATCATCTTCCACCTAATAGGCATTGGTATGTGGTGGGGCAAGTTAGGGAAAATACATTTTGGCCTACAAAGAAGCTGCAAAGAAGCATGTCGATGGCCAATTTCTTTTTAAAGATATTCTTGTATTTATATACTTTTAAAATATTAATATGGATTAAATTATAGCATCTATATTATTATTGATTGAATACAATGCAAATTAGTACACTTTCATATAAAAAAATGAATACAAGGTATGATTATAAATAAAATATTATTATCCATTAAAATATATGACATATAAATTAAAAGTTATATTTTCTCCCATTCATATATTAAAATATAATATACTATGTCATATAATTATTTTTAATTGTTTTTTTCTAAAACTAGCCCGCTACCCGGCATGTAAGACATGTCAACCTATTTAGAAGGCCGGGTTAAGCCGGGTTGGGCAAATCTAGCTTGCAAGTTGACTCGTGAAAAGTTTTGCTTGTAGTGGGTGAGCTAGCTTGCATTGACACCCCTACATATTGCCACACAATTATATCTCGTCACTTTTTGGTTCTTGATTATTTGCAATTTGATTTTTTTTTTTGTCTCTAAATTGTGTATAAAGTATTTTTTTTATCCTAAAAACCAAAATAAAACTCAAGAAAAAAAAAAGTCATTTTATTAAAATTGAGGGACAAAAAATGACATTGCAGTGATCTCAATTTTAGTCTTTTGATAATTGTTTTTTCAAAAAAAAAAATCATAAAAGAAGAATTAAAATTGTAGTTTCTATCCTAAGCTTAACACTCATGGTCAGTTGGCGCCTCTGTGACTCTTCTTAAATGAATGTCGCAAGATCAAACCTTAGTAATGGGGTATTGGCTCTGTGGGCTACAACAATTAGAGAAGGTATATTGATAATACTAAAAAAAAAAATCTTAAACTTAACACATGTAGCTCTTTATTCCATAAGAAATTGAACATTTAAACAAAATAATTAAAAACTCATGCAACGTTCCTACCTGTTATTGGTACTCGCCACACACCATTCCTACGCTTGAGAATAAAATTACAATTTTATGTATTTTTTTCCCCCACGGTCTTTCGATGGAAAAAGCTGAATTCAGGACTAAAACTAGCGTTACAACAATTAATCCTTAAGCAACGGTGAAATTTTTACTATACACATCAAGTCATGTTAATTAATTTAGATTAGGTATTACCAATGCAACATCATCTACATAATTTATAGTACAAAAATTTAAGATAAGTTATCACCCAGTTGATGCAATATTAATTCGTCTCCCTGTGGTTACATTCGATAGTGGAAGCCTATTATTATGTAATTGCTTCCAAGATGTGAAAAAATAGTCTCCAAAAATCAAGAAGATCATTGTAGTCCAGTGGCATCAAACCCTTCCATTTATACGGGAGGGGGTGGGTTCGAGCCTCAGTGGAGTCAATACTGACTCTTGTGCTTCAATATGTTGAGAAAGTAGTTATGAACAGATACTGCATTGTAATAGAGTTAGTAGTATTCAAGAAGATCATCACTCTTATGCACAATTTTCTTTGCAATTTACTCTCATGTAATTGTTTCCCAATTAATATTAGAATTCTTTACCACTTGAAAGTTGAAAGAAGCTAGGAAGACTGCTAAATCTCAAAACGCAAAGCCTCAACTATCATTACCATCATAAATATTTAGCTCATTTGCTCTAATGTAAACATGTTCTTGCCATTCACAATCTCGGAGAACATAGGAAACGACCAAAAAAATTGTAAATTACTACTAAACCTAAACATGTCTACTTACTGACATACAACAGCAACCATGAATGAGGCATTCTCAACCAAAATGGTGGGGCATCAATCATGAAACAACCCCAGTACGGCCAGCATTTCGCCCTAAGCCCATACCCAATCCCAACGGTACAGATTCACTTTTGTTTTTGCTACTATTATGATGATTACAGTGAGAAGCGTGAACATGATTTTGATGGCTACTCGTGTTCTTATTCACATTGATAACTACATGGTCGTTTCCATTGGTCTGTTGAGAATGGCAGGCACCGTTTTGCAGGGCTGAACTAGCAGCCATTTGTATCATCCCAACTCCTTCGCCTTCAGCTGATTCTTCACTACACTCAATATCCTCATTATACCCATTTATCAGGAAATCTGAACAGTTTTTCTTACACCCATGATCATACGGATTTCTGAAGCGACCACCTGGCCCTCTGAGGTAATTATAGCGCAATGCATTTGCCATTTCATTTGTTGTAATATTGCGAGAAATCTGTACCACAAAGGGTAAATAGTAAGTAAAATCGACAGTAAACGTTGAGAAATAATCAGGTCAGTAAATGAACAACCTGCTAAAAGTTGAATGAAAATAGTTCTGAAGACAACACTGACAAAAGAAACAGTGTTTGGTAAATTTGGTAAAGTTATTTTCTTAATTTTCTAAACATTTGCATTTGTTGAAAAAACTGTAGAGAGAATTATATGTCATTCCTAACCAACCGGCCACCTCAACCCCACTCACCAGTAGCCTTCCCCATGTCTCTGAAACAACCTAACATCCACATCATGTATCATGACTAACTCCACATCAACCTTATACTAACCCCATTCAACCATCTGGACTTCTTTTGATGAAAGCCCACACACCCACCATCCATTGGCTCTATGTATCCTGTCCCAAATATATATTTCAATCAAACCATTATTCAAATTTCACTAATGACCTCTTAACACCCCCCAACCAAAAAGGGTGTATACCACCCTACCACCCACATCATCTGGCATACCAATCTCACCTTCACCAATTCACCCATTACATTACAACCAAAATATGAAACTAAACGTGTTTAAGCATTTAGTTTCTCTTCGATGTTTTTGTTCTCAAAACTAAATCATAATACCAAAAACAAAAAAAAGGCTCTTTATTTATTCATTTAAAATGAGTCCGGAGTGCTTAAGTTCACATAAGAAAAGAATAATGCAAATTAAGCATGCAACTTTTCCCCCACAGTAAAGGATGCTTTCAAACATAACAAGGGGAAAGCATATTTTAGTCAATGTTGCACATAGTGAAGGGAAACATTCCCCCACTCCTAAAATAGAAAAAAGCAACAAAAACCAAAGGTTAATCTGCACTTAAAAAAAATATGAATGTGTATTTCAGGTATTAGTGTGTTAAACTTGGTAATGCACAAAAAACTAAGAAACAAACCTGAGAAGCTTGAGTCACAGTTAAGACTGTCACACCAGAGAATAGGAAAAAATCTGCAAGTAAAAAAATTATAGCACCAATATGCTGAGTACCAGCGTGGTTTAACCATGCACCAAAAGAAGATGGAGCCACTGGATCAGTCAAGACTCCTGAAATGTTGAGAGGTATTTTAGTTGCCATAAAACCCCATAAATAAAGTTCCTCTAGTCATTAAAATCTAGAAACCTAGGACTATAAAACATAAAAAGGAAATACAAAACAAGTCTTACTTGTAAGGGTGACTCCACCAGTTATTAACATAGCCAACACCTCAAGAACAAGAAACAAGAAAAAATCCCATTTGTTTTTCTGAATGAGAAAGTTCATTAGCAATTGGTCAAGTCTCAATAAAAATGTAAGAGCTAAATATTTACAGACTATATGACGCTACAATATAGGGAATCAAGTGGAATTTTTTTTAAAGGACAATGAAACTATAGTGGGAGAAAAGGATGGACTCAATTTTAAGCACCTTGCCAATGCAATTAGATACCCAAGGGCAATGATGATCGAATTGTTCCACACAACGATCACAGGTGGAGCAGTGTTTTGCACGAAGAGGACGGACAATCTGGTGAAACAGCAAATAAAGCATTAGAAAGCTTCAAAGAGAGATGATAAAAGAGAAGAAAATAAAAAACTAGAAGTACCTTGCATGTGGAGCAAAGCTGAGACCAGTTTCCAGCAACCAAAGCAGGGTGGTTCATTTCAAGCTTCAATAATGGTTCCTAACATAACAATGATAGCATAACAAAATGAGATTTCAGAGTGTAACAAGAAATTTTTAAAAAAAAATACTCATAAGGAATTCTTATGTGTGGTTTAACAATGATGAAATTATGCCTGAGAAGGAAAACCTCAGACAAGGAGAAAAAAAATCATGTCAGTCATAGTTTTAAGTTTGTAACAAAAGAACTTTGCATAGCTGTAATTTCAAGTGACCAAGGCTATATTTCATGAATGAGGATAATGGACCTTTCTAGTTATGGTTCTGTTGTAGGTTAGTTTTTACTCGCATTACATAGCCCCCTTTCAGGTTTGGGTGGTGGGCAATGGGCACGCAGGTGTTAATGGAAAAGAAATGGAGGTAAACTTACATCATCTTTTGTATCATGTGAATCATGTAAGCTCATCCTTATGTAACCCGGGTCGTTGCTGCAAACAAGGACAACACACATTCAAAAATCAATAAGCATGTTTAGAACTTGAGATACATGGGTGTTGAACAAGCTCACAGCCAAAAATTAGCAGCAAAGTTCCTATTTTATCTAGGGTATAATGATGCAAAATGAGCCACAGAGAGCAAGACTAAAAATGGAATAGACGGATGTTTCTGATTATAAATGGTGAAACCATAAGTAAAAAATGAATAAATTAGCATGAAGCAAATATGCACACCAAATGTATAATTAGTTGTATTTCACAAGACCCAGCACTGCAAAATGACAGAAAATCTAGGGAAGGGAATGGTGCTTAACAGAATAAAAGGAGAATTCTTTCATTAGGGCAAAAATGCATGAATAATAAGTTCATAATTTGTTCACATAGCATAAATAATACATCCACTTTTATTCCTACAGTCCCTCTTTTGGTGAGACTTCATAGAAATTTTAAAATAAATACATTCACTTTTTGTCTTAATAAAAGGAAGCAATGTTCTTTTTCTAAGTAACATAAGAAAATTAATTGAAGAATTGTTTCAGGGAGTCAGCAACAACATATTTTTGACATTGGAAGTAAGAACACAGAAAGAATGACAGCAGATGAATGCTTAACAACTAGTTTATAAAATGAAAAATGCAAAATGGTTAAGTTAGTCATTTCATCCCATTGCCACAATGTAAGCATTGCTCTTCAATGTATAGCCAACAAAAGAATGAAAGATCATGAGTTATACCTGCTACACCTATAAAACATAACTAGTCCAGAAGTTGCAATGAAAACACCCAACCATGCAAATAAAGCACCACCGGCAGTTAATTTTGGCAGAGTAGGAGCTGTGAATCAAACATAGGAAATAGAATATTGTAAATATTGAATTTAATTTGCATGTTAAAGTAATTAATTAGTTTAAATAAAAACAAAAACAAGAAAAAGTTTGCATGAAAAATTACCCATGATGACCGAATGGATATACGTTACAAGTAGTAGAAAAATTATACACCATAGTATAGGAGCAAAGCCTAGTTTTGAAATTTTCCCAAGCCGGCTGTTCCCATCACAACGTTTTTCAAACAACTTTCTAGCATTTCCCTGCAGAACCACATTTGTCCAAGAAACATTTAGGATCTTTGTTAGAAAGTTGTGCGACAAAGAATCACATCCACTCCAAACTATCTCATCTTATAACCAAAAATCGAAACAAACTTACAATAAGCAGAGAGTTTGAAACAACTTGCAAAACAATAATGATGATGATAATAACAACAACAACAATAAAAATAATAATAATAATAATAAAATGAATTTAAGCTATCAATTATTAGAACATGAATCAAAGTAAAAAGATTTGGTTTGCTATAATCAGATAATTAATACGGGATGTCGGGATGTGTAAGTAAGAACTGACAGAAATTGATCTTTATAGACATTAGTATATTTGTATGTTAAGTGCATAATGATTTTTACCATCTGCTTATGAACATTGTGCATTTATAACGTTGCTGATAAGTAATGAAAAAAAATGGAAAAAAAAATGTGGGAGAAAAAGTCTAGCAGGTGAAGCCAAACTGAATATTTTGGAGCTGATACAAATTGGGACAGCTTGAAATCACGAACAAAGAAATGAAAATCACATAAACCAGTAACTGTTGATGCTGGGCAGTAAAACATTACTTCTGTAGCAACAAAGGAATCACTAAATTACAGAATACCTACAAGGAAAAAAGCAACTTGTCGGTGATTTTTATCAGAAGCAAGCTGTGCAGGTGTAAGACCAGTATGATCAGTCACCACCAGGTCTTCCTTCTTCCCTGCCTGCACTAACACTGTGCATGCTTCCAGGTTACCCCTTATAGCAGCCCAATGAAGAGGTGTACATCCTAGAGTAGAAGGTGGTAAGAAGCAATTCTATCAAGAATTTTAGAAAGTCCACCAACAGAAAGCTAAATATTTTAAATTACCCTCTTTATCCTGACGTCCCCTATATGCATCCAAAAATAGCAACAGACGTATACAATCAGCAAAGCCTTTGTATGCAGCCCTAGAGTTTCCCAGACCAAAAGAACATGAAAATCTAATTAAAAAGAGGAAAAAGAAAAGGAGATAAAACACATAAAATAACACCTTAGAATAAGTGCTCACATAATAATACTATTTTCATTTTACAGAACATACAACCATTGCTTAAGTATGGTCTGCGTTAATAGTGGCATTGATATGAATTTCCAGTTGACTAAAGTTCAGAGTCAAGTGGAAAAAAACATGTCACCTGGACCAGAACATAAAGATGAAAATTAAAGAAATACATGCATTTTTTAATTTGTTACAATTTAATTCCCTCTTAGCAATTTGATAACAGGGAAAAAAGGAATTGAATCACTAGATTTGAATTATGTTCAAAATGCAAAACTTTATGCAGGATACAAAGTGTTGAAAAGACAATGTACTACATGCTAATCCAACACAACAATTACATATAAATTGCAATGCTTAAAATTATATACCAGTGTAAAGGGCTTCTCCCATCATTGTCAGGAACATCAGGATCAGCATTCCACTTCGTAACTATATAATAAAGAAAAGCTGTCTGACCATATTGAGCAGCAACATGTGTTGCCTGTAAGCAATTGCATAGTCCTTTTATTATCAAAAGTTTGATGATTAAGGATCATAGAATATAAGTCCCACCACTTACTATCTAGATATCAAATAATAGCAAGGAGAGCAGGAAACAGGAAAGCACAAGCACCAAAATCATTAATGAAGGATCCAAAAAAAAATTCAGCCTAGAAAGGCACAACTAGAGAGAATGAGAAACAAGCATTTTAAAGTCCTGATTAGAACAATTGAAATCAAGATTGTACCTAAAAGTAAACTAAAACTGAATATGCCATAAAAGGTGGATCTAGATTGTGCATTGAACTTGTTTCAAGTCCACCTAGAATCTTGGGGAAGTGAAATATTAGGTGATCACAGAAAATGGAGTATGGTTGTGGATTGTATCCAATCCAAAAATCAGGACATATTTGAAGCACAAATTACCCAATGGATGAGTTTAAAACAATTCAAAGCATTTGTTTAGGGGGAAAACTTTAGTTGTTAAGTGTCAGGTGCTAAAAATAAAATACATGCAAAAGAATAGTATACCTGATAACCATATATATCAACCACATTTATCCGAGCACCCTCTTGGAGTAAAAGCTCTGAAACCGAAACTGCACCCCGAACTGCACTCCAGTGTAATGCTGTTTGCCCCGTATGATCTGCAGCATTTACATCTCCTCCATGCTGCCAATTGTAACACCAAGTGATTGGCAGTACTTAGTATGTATATACTTGAAGCAAAACAAAACTTTCACAACAAAGTTACAAAAGAATGGGAACTAAAATTCATCCATCCAAATATATCATATTAACTTCTGTTATTTTCGGATGAAGCACAAAGAGAAACCTTGAACAGGCCTTTTGGCAGCATAAAATCATTGTCTCATTGTTAAATGGAGTCATTAACTTCAATAGCATAGCAGCATGTATATGCTGATTCCGATGTAACTTAAATTATTTAATGTCTAATTACAACCATCTCTTCAGCAATATCCACATTTGCATTTTCTGGAAAACAATTTGAATGTAGCAATTTTTTAAAAGCATACATTCTTCAGATTCGGTAAATCAAGTATAATATTTATCAATTTCAAACAATCGCACAAAATACAAAGCGGGATCAGGTTTAGGAAATGAATCATATCGCACAGTTATTATATTATCTTCCAAAACTGAGAAGCTTAAAAGACCTCAATGATGTATTGCGCAGCCGCAATGCGGTTGTTGAGAGCGGCCCACTGGAGCGCGTAGTAGCCGAGGCCATCCGGCTCAGAAACCGAGCACCCCTCGCTCTCGACCAACCTCTGCAACTTTTCCATGTCCCCGTACGCCGCAGCCGTGTAAACATCGTTCCTCAAGCTGTCCTCCTCCACCACCGAGCCGGACGCAACTCCGGTATTCGACGACGACGTCGTCGCCGCCGCAGATCCCCGATCTCTTAATTCGACCTCCTCAACGACCTCGATCTCCGACGCCATACAGAGCCCGCGGGGAAATTGAGCTCTGAATTGGAAGGATTCAAACTTCAAAGTAATGAATTTCAATCAATGCGTATAGTCGTATACTATATATGGTATGAATATGAATGTAGAATATTCGTTGGAGCTGTGTAGGGCTTTTCCAGGAAGGAGAGAAGAGGGAATTGATAGGGCGGGTGGGTGGTGGCGGAGAGAGGGGTTGACTTGGCTGAGGATGACGGACCCAGATAACAGAAGCCGACTAACATATCGAAGCCCCAATAATTATTTCTGCTCTCACTCCCTCTTCTTCCCTAAATTACATTCAACACCCTCCTCCATCGCCATGTTTCTCAAAACTTTTTTTTTTTTTTGTAATAATAATACTGACTCTTTTACAACGTAGGATCGTCCATACATACTTTCTCAAAACTCTTTTAATTTTGTCACATTGTATTTTATTTATTTGTTATAATTAATATTACAAAAATTCCGCTTAGACGTCAGCTGGCTGCCTAGCATATAATTAGTGATCTAGGCAGCTTATGCATTGACCGTCTATGCCTCCTAGGTGTCGACCAAGCTGCCTAGTCAGCCGATTAGCTATTGTTATTATTTAAATTTGTTATTTCACTCAAAATGATATTGTTTAGAGCGAAATAATTTTAAATTGTTCAAATTCTATATGTTTTTTAGGTTAATATTTAATATTTTAGTATTAACTATTGAAGTATTAAAAAGTTTATAATTATTAGTCTTGAAAAAATAAAAAATTTTAAATAAATTTTTAAAAAATAAAAAATACACTGGAGCCTGGACGCTGATTAATTGCCGCCTAGGCGCTAGGCGGAATGACGCCCCCGGACACCCGATGAGTGCGTAGAGATTTATTCAAATATGGTTATAATTAGTTTTTCTTTTAAAATTTTGTTATTCTACAATATATTAAATATAATTAATATGTAATTTACTCATTTAATTAAAAAAGTTCATAAGAGAGATAAATTGCATGTTTGTCTAAAAGGCTTGAATGATAAAATTACATATTAACATTCTTTATTAAATGATAAAAATAACATAAATTTAAACATAAAATTAATTGTGCCAAACAAATAAAAGTAAAAAAATGTAATGTATTAAAATTAAAAGATTAAAACTAAATGTATCAATAATTAAAGTACATATCGGACTCAATCTCATAACCTCTCATTTAGGAAAGTCATTACATGCCACTTGATCACAAGATCATTGATAAATAAAAAAGAGTTTTATTGTCACTTTAGATAAATTTACAATTAAAAATATGTAAAATATGGTAATTAAAAATAATAACGGATGAACTCGCAATTCTTATATCGTAATTTTGCAATTTAACATGAACATAAGGTCTAAAAAGAAACATAAAATTTAAAATGACAATAAAACTAAACTGAAATAAACACACACAGACACACACATATATTAACACACCATCTGATCTAGTGATACATTTCTTCTTCTAAGTCAGTGTCATGACCATGACAACATGTAAAGGTAACAAATTTATGCATCGAGTAAGAACACTCGGGACATTTCTCATTCTCTGGAATTTTGTTCAAGGTAGTTGGATATTCAAGAGCACAACAAGAATGACTTTTTAAGGAAGAAGAAGTAAGCGGCGTCTCATGGTGGTCTTTGAATGCCTCATCAAAACCTTTGGTGGCTATGTTTTCCTTCCAAATCTCATAATCATTTATTACTTGCAGTATTTTAGCTCCATGCCCACATACAACTACCTTATTCCCTTTGCTTAAAAGGGCCCATCCTTCAATTCTTGTATTCTTACCTTCATAGGCCAACAATTTCTTGAGTCCTTGCAAAATTTCATCATTGCACTCTTCATCAAAGTGATTAATCGAGTCCAAATAATAGATTCTTGACAAAAACATGCTTTGAAGACGAGTCCAAAACCTCCCTACTACATAGGAATCATCTAATGCACATAGACTCATTTTTTCTTTATCAACGATTGATCTTATAATCATGTTTTTACCAACATAGGCCAACTTTACCTTCAATTGGATTTTGGAACAAAGTTGATGTACCTTGGAAGTGAATCCTCGAATCCAATTAATGTCATTTCCCCCGTATAAAAATATATAATTTTCCGTGCCTAACTGAAGAAATAAAAGAACACATATATATAATTGCTAAACAATTTGTAAAAGAAATAAGAGGTCGTAGGTATGTAGTGTGTAATTTATAAGAGGTTGAATTAAGCTAGAAGCCATACCCAATTTTGTATCTCATAATCAATATAAACATGGCGGCCATGTGTTCCTACCACACGGTCGAGACTGAAATTTGGTTCTTGCTGCCACAGGAATTTTTCCCTTTCGTGGTTATACGGAGTGGATTGTTCTATCTGATTATGAATAAAAATAAGGTAATTAATGTTATAAAATAACAAACTTTTGAAAAAAAAAAAAAAACTATTTGTTTGGAGGGAGTGGGGGAGTGAAACTACAAATAAGTTTTTTTTTTTTTTTTAAATCATTAAAACTTGGAAATAAATAAATGCATGAAAGAGATCATACCAAATGTTGTATCCTCTTTTCAATATTTTGTCCCCAAGCAACTATCTTGTGGTTAATGTCACCAACCAAAACACTTATCATATCATTGATTTCAGGTATCACACGATTGATGTTCGAAGTCCCTTTCTTCAACTCTTCTTTTACCAAAGCAGTTATACTATATATTCCTTGAACTCCTAATGTATTTTCTTCAATATACTTAAAAGTCCATATATGTATCATGTGCATTATATTTGGATGAACAATTCTTCCTTGCTGATCTAATGAAACAATGATTGGCTCCCCTCCCATCTGGAAGTCTGGAAAGAGTTGCTCTTTGACAAATCTAATAAATTGTGGTGAAATCTTTTTTTGCAGATTGTCCGACCAATACAAGCTGGGCATCCTTCTTTTTAATTCTGCAAATTGTTGCTCATCCTTAGTAGTCCATGATGCATCATCATTCTGAGGGATTGGAATCCAAAGTAGTCTTGTTTTCGCACGCTCGGCAAACCAATTCAGAAAATAAATCCTCAGATCAGAGATGTCAAGGCCTTGGGTAATTAGCAGGGCCACTCTTGTGGTGTTCCAATCATTTAATCCCTAATATACATACATACCAAATATTCACACGTTACCAAGTATACTACGGAACATACGAATTTTTATTTTTGCATTGCATGCTTTTCACCTTAGGGCTTAGGCAGTTGGATGAAATAGTTCCCCTACAGTTAAATATAATAGTAAATAACGAATATTATTGTTTAACGTTCAAAATCTCACATTGTCTTTAAATCGCATCTCACCATCCTTGACATTAAACATTAACTTGAAAACTTCAACCTTACTAGAAGAAGTGTAATACAAAGCACGCTTTAATGCTTCATAAGATTCCTCAGCCCTCTTCTTTTCTGCATATATATGAAAAATAATCAATTTATATATTATATAGTTAATCTTCAATAAAAAAATATGAACATATATATATGAGAGTGTATAAAATTAAACCAACCTAGTTCTGAGGAAAAAGTATGGAGTATGGCTGCAGTTGAAGTGGTAAGTTCTGCAACTTGAGAATCACAATAATAAGCAGCAGCCACACTGCCAATAACACTTCTACCTATCCAATAGCTCGCAATTGGCAAGGCAGAGATTATTGATTGCGGCGTAGAATAATTAGATGACGTAGATTGTTTGAGCTCAACCACGCATTTAGTGAGTTGTAAAACAGAAGTGATGCAATCAACAACTGCTTTTTGGCTGAGCTGTTCCAACTTCTGAGGCATTGCCAGTCGGGAAACACGGCTGAGTTCTCCATAGACTATGGAGAAAGCTGAGAGCATCAACACCATCTTATCTTCCCAACAATAGGAACACAGTATTCTCAGCACATCAATAGTGGTGGAGTGTTCATTTTTGGCACTACTCTTCAAACCAGCAGAAGCTATCTGAAAACATACAGTATATATATAGTTAGATGTACTACTTAATTCTCAAGATATTGCTTCATCTTCAATTCGCCATCAAATTATTTAGATTTAGAAAGATTAATCATACCTCAAATGAAAGTTGTCTGATATGAGATGGAAGTTCTTCGTAATTGATGAGCTCTTCAAGTTGATTCAACTTCTCCACCCCTGCTTCTTCAGCAATGCCCTCAACCCCATAACACTTTCAAAACAACATTTTAGCTAGTGTTTAGCTTCTACAGTTAATAAACAAATTAGAGTTTTTTCAAGTTTTAATTCGTCTCACGACTATAGGATCATTTTTACATTTGATCCCTATCTAACTATAAATTTTTTCATATTCGGTCTCAATTACGACTTTGATAGTCACACAGTTGTGCAATCAAAAGCGAAAAAAAAAAAAATCAAATAAATTACATAGAAAATTTTTAACAATTAAATGATACAGAATCACAAGCAATAAGAAAAGTTATACTCAAATATGCATATAGTTTAACTAGTTAAACTAAAATAGTTTTAACTTCCTTCCTAATACCAACAAGTGATAAATAGATTAACATACCATCTTGATACTAAGAATATTTTCTACAATGCTCAAAATGAAGTTGGTGTTGAACTTTCTACCATCATAGTTGTGAGTGGACAAGACCTGCTCCTTGATTATGCTCTCATCAAGAACTTGACTTCTTGGTGATGGGAGTGTCATTGTTGGGTGTGGAATTATTCTCCTAGATAGCAATAGTGTTTGGTTTGCCATATTGAATTGAGAATTAAGGGGGAAATGAGGACAACTTCAAGTATTAGTAGTGTTTGTGCTTATGTTTACTCACTACTAAATGATCACTTATATAATAGCATTTGAAGCTAAAATGAAGGAGAATCATAAGGCTAGATAAAAATATATTCTTATCCTTCAATGCACTCCAAGAATTATATTTATAAAGAAAAAGAGTGATAATATATAAACATATCCAAGACTTAAGCAACACGTTATTATAAAGTGTATGCTAAGAATTTAATTCAATATTAACCCCTCAACTTTTATCACATTTCAATTTATAATCTCCTAACTTTTATATTTTTCACTTTAAATGCATGACTATGACTACGAACAAAAATTAGATTTGGCTCAATAGGTGATGACTATGTTTGGAGGGCAAAACTATCCTTCCACTCATTATTTTAGGCAAAATCACGCATACTTTTCTAAATCATTTCTTCAACACAAGAAGCATTCACAACATACCATTAGAAGTCATTTATGTTGAAGGTACTATATATCTATATCACTCTCAATATACCCTTGTACGAAATCGGATATAAATTAAAGTGGCAATGAGATCAATTAAGATCGAGAATACTTATATTCAAAACTCAAACTAACTAACCTTAAGTTCAAATTTTTAACATTAATTCGCCGCTTACCATAGGATGGGTACCCAACAAATCAGATTCATTTCAATTTCGATAATATATTTTTAAAATAATAAATTAATTATTATAACTTGGTTTTTTATTAAATTTAATAAAAAAAAATTATCTGACTATAATTAATAAAATTATCTGTAATATTTAAATAAGTCTATTCACAAATTATTATATATATAATTGTTCTTTTTATATCACACATTATCTTAATATATACTAAAATTAATATGAAATGATTATTACTGTATATCTCTTTTATATAAGACACTAATATTAATTATAAACAATATATTAAGAATATAGAATTAGGTGGGTCAGATGAAAAGAATAGAACCCTGACTCGGTGAAATTTTACATCCAAACCATACAAGATAGATGTAAATTGATCACCATTCTTAAATGTCATGTTTTGTATATTCTTTCCTTAGCAGTTTTTTATTTGAATTAAACCTTTTTAGTGTACCTTATCCATTCATCCTTTTACTTTTGCAGGTTGAATATAAAAATGTGTAAACATATTTTAGTAAGTGATGTTAGAGGGTATACGCACAACTGAAAGGGATTGAAGGGGCTTTGTAGTCTTTACACATTGTTTTGGTGGTTACAACCGCTTTCCCTTTGTATATATTTACATTCCCGTTCATTTCCTTGTAAGCTTGACAATACAGATGAATGAATGAACTCACTTACCCTTAATCTTTCTCAACGTTCACATCTTCTGACATGGTATCAGAGCTTCCTCGCTGTAGCTCCTATGCCGCTGCTCTCTCAGGCGAACAGAATCAAGAGAGAAATGCGACTCCAATCAACCGATCTCCGGCGAGATCGACATCTACCGCTCCACAGAGGAATGAAGGCCAACAGCAGAGAGGATACAATATGGAAGATCTGGACAATCCATTCTTCTTCAACAATGGTGATAATCCGAACAATATCCTTGTAAGTCCTCCTCTACAAGGCAGCAGCAACTACGGATCTTGGAGTATCTCGATGAGAATCGCTCTCGAGGTCAAGAATAAATGGTGTATCATTGACGGTAGCGTCACGGCACCGGCTGAGGAACACATTCAATATGCAGCTTGGAGACGCTGTAACTTGATGGTATGTTCTTGGCTCTTTAAATCTGTACATCCTACTATTGCGCAGAGCATCATGCATCTTGAAAGGGCAAAGGCTGTGTGGGAGGATCTGAAACGGAGGTTTTCACAGTGCGATGCGCAAAAGATCTCCGTGTTGCAGAATGATATTTACGGTTTGAAGCAAGGAAACCTATCCGTGAATGAGTACTATACCAGATGCCGTACACTGTGGGAGGAGTTAAACACATTGAGACCTCTTCCGATCTGTAGATGTGAACCGAGATGCAGCTGTGAGCTCATCGATCAGATCAGAAGCGAACGAGACACTGATCAGGTCATTCGTTTCTTGCAAGGTCTTAATGACGATTACAGCAATCTTAAATCCAATGTGTTAGTTGCCGATCCCCTACCTGAAGTGTATAAGGTGTTTGTCATGGCCGAGAAAGTAGAAAGGCAAATCGTGTTGGGAAAAATCCCACTTGCTGTGACAATCAAAATCACAGACCCGACACGGTACACAAATACGAGATAATACACAATAGCCCAAAAATAAATATGAACACAAGGAACACAAGATTTACGTGGAAAACCCCAAAACCACGGGCCACCAACAACAATAATTTCCACTATCACAAATCTCGAGTACAAAATTTCAGGCTACCACACGAGCCATACATCCACAAATAATCAAATACAACAACTCCTAGGCCAAAACATTCTTCCACATTCACAGGCTAAACATAATAATATCTCGTACTCAAAATATTCAACTACCACGAATATGATAAAAATGAATACAAGTAGTACGAGAATATTCAAAAGATGCCTGGAATAAATACAAGCTGACCTCAAAATATTTGATAAAAATAGTACCCAAGAGCTTCGGCAAATCCACGACAAAGTTGCGCCAAATATGAAGAAGAAAGAAAATAGATGATTTTTCTTCTTCCTTGGAACTCTTGCTGCCGAAAGAAAAATTAGAGGAAGAAAGTGGGTTTCCTCTTCTGCCTTATGCTTCTGCCGAAAAATGGAATGAATGGGAAAACAAAAAATTCACTTTTTCCTTCTCACAACTGCCTTAATGGAATGGGAATAATGCATATATCAAGGAAATTGGTTTCCTTGTCTTCACATGCTGACAAAGTGTGCTGCCAACCACTTCCCTTTTCCTTCCACTACAATTTGTATTTTTGTTATTTTATTTATTCCTTTTCACATAGGAGGGACCCAACAAATCGCACTGGTAAATCTGAGCCTAGGCAGTCTTGAAATTGGCCAAGCCAATGCAGTGAAAAGTAATCAAGATGACATGAATGAAATCATAGCAGCAGCAGTGAACTCGTATAAAGGGAAAAGAATTGAAAACACAAACAAGATGGATGACATGAGTGAGATCATAGCAGCAGCAGTAAACTCATATAATGGGAGAAAATTTGGAAATCCAAACAAAGGAGCAAAGTGCACCTTCTGTGGCATGAATGGCCACACAATTGACAAGTGTTTCAAGAAACACGGCTACCCTCCGGGCTGGGTACCGGGATACAAATCAAAAGGGAAACAGACAGCCTCTTCGAACCATTCCTCAACTGGAACAGAGTCTTCTGATTCAACCGCAGATCAATTGGAGAGGTTGATTACTATTCTGCAAAATCAAAGGGGTCAGTCCTCGAGTAATAAGACATCAGCTGCTGTTTCCTTAATTCCGCGATTCAGCGAGGAAGACTCATCGAATGAAGGCAAGTCTTCTCCTATTACTCATGTCAATTCCATTTTAATGTCACATTCTACTTGGATTCTTGACTCAGTTCGGACTGCTCAAGGGGCTGAAGTGAGCCTCCCCACTGGAAAATCAATCCCCGTTGAACACATAGGAAGTGTTAAACTGAATGAGAAACTTTGGTTGAAGGATGTTCTCCACATCCCATCCTTCAAGTTCAATTTGATTTCAGTAAGTAAGCTTCTGCAAGATACAAGTTGTAATCTAATCTTTACCCCCGGGCAATGCTTGATTCAGGACACTCTTGGGAAGGCAGTTGGTTCGGCTAAGGAAACAGATGGACTCTATCTGATGAAAGAACTACCAAGGAAGCAGAATGTAGTTCACAGTAGTATAATGCCCCATTGTAATATTGGTGAAATCTGGCACCAAAGACTAGGGCATTTTCCTATCAATAAACTCCATTTTTTGGGTGATTTTAAAATTTCTACAAATAAAGAATTTGTTTGTGATGCATGCAATCTTGCTAAACACAAAAGGTCCCCGTTTCCCCTAAGTGTCACAACTTCAAAAGCAGTTTTTGATTTGATACATATTGACATTTGGGGACCATTCCCGGTTTGCTCGTTACAGGGGCAGCAGTACTTCCTAACCTTAGTCGATGATTACTCCTGCTTCACTTGGGTACATCTGATGAGAAATAAAAGTGAAGCTAGACAGTTCATAGTGAGGTTCCATGCAATGGTCTTAACTCAATTTAGAGCATCCATAAAGATCATTCGAACAGACAATGGGGTTGAATTCAAGATGGTTGATTTCTTTGTTGAAAAAGGGATCATTCACCAATGTTCTTGTGCCTACACACCATAACAAAATGCCGTCGTGGAACGCAAACATCAACACATACTTAACGTGGCAAGGTCTATCCGATTTCAGGCCTCGCTACCTCTTGAATTCTGGGGTAGTGTGTGATGCATGCAGTATATCTCATAAACAGACTACCATCCCCAGTTATTGAGCTCTCTAATCCATACTATAGGTTGTATGGTACACAGCCGGATTTAATGAACCTCAAGGTTTTCGGATGTCTCTGTTATGCAACAAATCTATCGCATTCCAGAAACAAAATGGCACAACGTAGCAGAAGGTGTATATTTGTTGGGATTCCAGCTCATACGAAAGGTTATCTGATGTATGATTTAAATGAAGAGGTAATCTTTATATCCAGAGATGTGAGGTTTTTTGAGTCACATTTCCCTTTTTCAGGCAGGGATATTCCTAAGCGTTCAACAACCGACCCTTCTCTCCCAATTGTCTCCATCGACACTCCAGTACAGTATGAGCCCAGCAGATTAGATGATATTCCTACAGTGAATGATAACCCTGAGGTGAATATTCCCAATGATCCTCCATCCAATGGAACTGCAGAACTTGGTAGTGCATCACCCCACTGGACGCATAGCACCAGTGATGACACCTCTCAAACAATTGAGCAGCATGAATTTATCCCAGATGAGCAGAATGAAAGTAGTGCTCCTGCCATATACCCGCGACGGTCCGATAGACAGAGACGTGCCCCCAGCAGATTACAAGACTACCTTTGTGATGCGGTAGTCAGCAGAGGTTCCTCTCCTCACCATCTATCTAAGGTTATAGCCTTTGAAGCTTTGTCTCCGTTACACAAATCTTTCTCCATGGCCGTGACATCTATAGATGAACCAAAAAGTTACAGTCAAGCAATCAAACACCACCATTGGAAGGAGGCCATGGATGCAGAAATACGAGCTCTGCAGACAACCAAGACTTGGGAATTGACTACTCTACCTGCGGGAAAAACACCAATTGGGTGTAAATGGGTATATAAAGTCAAGTTAAAGGCAGATGGCACAGTTGAAAGATACAAGGCACGTCTGGTCGCGAAGGGCTATACGCAGCAGTTGGGAGTTGATTACATCGAAACTTTCTCTCCGGTTGCGAGAATCACGACTATCCGGACTTTCCTTGCCACAGCAGCTTCTAGAGGTTGGCACATTCATCAACTGGACATAAACAATGCCTTTTTACATGGTGATCTCACAGAGGAAGTCTATATGCAACTGCCTCCCGGGTTTCAAAGTGAAACGCCGAATCAAGTATGCCGACTGCTTCGTTCCTTATACGGTCTCAAACAAGCGAGTCGTCAATGGAATGCTAAACTGAGTTCTGCACTTTCTAGCATGGGGTACCTACAATCCAAAGCTGATCCATCATTGTTCACAAAAGGCCAAGACAGTGGTTTTATCGCAGTGCTTGTTTATGTCGACGATATATTGGTCACAAGCCCCAACATGGTTTTGATAACAGAACTTAAAAGGTTCCTGGATGAAGCTTTCAAAATAAAAGACTTGGGAACACTTGGTTTTTTTCTCGGTATAGAAGCAAAAGTGGATGAATCGGGTCTGAATCTATGTCAAAGGAAATATGCACTTGACATCCTATCAGAAGCAGGGTTTCTTGAAAGCAAACCAGTAAACACACCGATGGTTCCCGGCTATCACCTTAATCATGTTGATGGTAAAGCACTCATTGATGTTAGTGGGTATAGAAGACTTGTTGGCAGATTGTTGTATCTCATTGCCATAAGACCGGATATCTCTTACGCCGTCCAACAGCTGAGCCAATTCATAGATGCACCTACCGACAAACATTTGTGCGCTGCTCACAGGGTGCTTCGCTACATCAAAAATGCTCCTGGACAGGGACTGTTCTATCCCAAAAATGGCACCTTGCAGCTGAATGTGTTCTCAGACTCGGACTGGGCTGCATGCACAGAAACACGACGATCCATAACCGGCTATTGCATATTCCTTGGCTCAGCCCTTATATCTTGGAAGTCCAAGAAACAAGCAACGGTATCTAGGTCCTCCTCAGAAGCGGAATACCGAGCACTTGCTTCCTCTGTTTGTGAAGTACAATGGTTAACATTTCTATTGGCTGACTTACAAGTATCCATGGATAAGCCAGCAGTGGTGTTTTGTGATAACAAGTCCGCAATAGCCATGGCAGAGAACCAAGTGTTCCACGAACGAACGAAACATATCGAAATAGATTGTCATCTCGTTCGGGAAAAGGTATCAAGCGGACTGATTAAGCTCCTGCCGGTCTCATCTGCAAACCAAGTAGCAGATGGTTTCACAAAGCCTCTACCTATCACATTGTTCAGGATTTTTCACTCTAAGTTGGGCATTCAGAACCTGCACGCGCCACCTTATGGGGGGGGGTGTTAGAGGGTATACGCACAACTGAAAGGGATTGAAGGGGCTTTGTAGTCTTTACACATTGTTTTGGTGGTTACAACCGCTTTCCCGCTTCCCCTCTATATATATTTACATTCCCGCTCATTTCCTTGTAAGCTTGACAATACAGATGAATGAATGAACTCACTTACCCTTAATCTTTCTCAACCTTCATATCTTCTGACAGAAACATCAGCCAGAAGAAACTATAAAGCATGTAAGATGAATGAATAATGAAATTAATTACCTCTTTTATTGTTTAGATTGTTCCATGCTGAAGAGCATCATATCCCATCATATCCCCATGAATTAATAATTGAACAATTAAATATAAAAATATGTTTGAGAAGTGCATATATATTTGGGTGACAATTATGCATGGGATATCGGGTTTGAGGAGAGAGGGAGTAATAAGGAGCGATACTGCGATAGGGATTTGGGTTTACAAATTACGTAGGAAATGTTTTGGAGAGTAGGTGTGGTTTGTGGGGTAGAGAAATAAGTGAAAGACAGTTTACAGATTATAGTATTAGCACTTTATGTGATTCTGTCGGAATAATGTTTAAAATCTGCGTGTTTTGCAATTATTGTTGGGGTTACGTTGGATAGTCCAACACAGTCATTCAAAATTTAATTAAATTAATAATTATAAAAATTATATATTACATAAAAAAAATTATGTTACATATTTAATTTTTTTAATAAGAAAAACATTAAAACAAAAAATAAAAAACAATAAAAAAGTCATTTAATTTTTTTAAACCCATAATTATTTGGTGCCTTTTGCTATATGCCACGACCATAATACCAAAAAAAAAAAAAAAAAATTACAGTGATCGCCAACTAGCAGCTACTTTGAAGCGCCAAGCGAGTGTATTTCGAAAATGTGCAGGTTGGGCGGCTTAGGCGTGTCTCCACACACCTTTTTTTTTTCCTCATGCAAAACACACATGTTTTTGTAGGAGAAAAAGTTTTAATAAAAATTCCCATCCTATTAGTTAAAAACTCCACCCTTGATTTTTAGTTTTAAAAAAACCTTCAAAAAATACTTGTGGGAATGCTCTTAAGAGTGTGTGAAACATCTCATCAATTAGCTAGAGAAAAATAATTAATTAAAAATTTATATACACATTTGAATAAATGGCAATAATAGAGATGTTGGTTAGGGGCGTGGCAATCATGTGGCACATCCCTATCCTCGCCCCCAATCACTTTCTCCTCCATTCTCATTACCCACCGGGGATGGGAAATAACTCCCCATCCCCATAGGGTTACTTGGGGGTGGGGATTCCCCAACCCCACTGATATTTTATAATTTTTAATGTTTCATTTTTTATTTGATTTGTGACATAGTCATAATTGATACATCATTCTCATTATTTATTTGTTTTTTTTAAAAAAAATGTTAATATTCTCACATATCCCGCACCATCTCATTTACACATTGTTTTTTTTTTTTTAATAATAGTATTCATTGTGAGATGAAAAAAAAAAACTACAACATTAATTAGAATATATATTGGGGGTGGGGGTGGGGGTGGGGTAGGTATTCCCCATCCCTACCGGAGAATGAAACTCTTCCTCATCACCATCTTCATTCTCCAAAATTTCTCCTCATCTCTATGCCGTTAGGATGGAGAATTGGAGTCCTTATCGAGGTTGAGTGTAATTGACATATACTGAACATATAAATAAGAGTTTTGTCTCCCTAACTTTATCTCATTTCTGAATACATTCATTATTTCTATTGGCTTAAAGTCCATCATTCCTTAGTTGTCATAGCTTGGTATCCTAATTTCATGAATTATATTCTATATATGAACAATGACTTTAAATCTTGGCTTTGTTTGGTACTTTTTCTTTTGTCCTTTTTTCTTGTTCAAGTTGCTTGTTACAGCTTCATTCTTGTAAAATACTCCTTGAATACCAAGACGTATAGAAAGTGAGGGTTGTAGCTCATCAGCTTGAATTGTTCCATCTTTTTCCCCCTTAACATTTGTCTGTCTTTGTTGCTTTTTGTCCAGTGAATTGAAACCACCAAATTAAATTTGGGCCATTCCTCTCCTAGAAATTCTAATTCAAATATTATATACTAGCTTTAAACATGTTTGAAGTACATATCAATTTAATTGACAAATAATATATGCCTAATCGCATAAAATAGTATTACCACCTTTACAATTCAAATTAATTAACTCAAACTAGCCCAGGTATGGCTTGCCTAAACACCAATGAAATGATGAGTGATTTGTTTGGTAAAATAATTAGCCTATTAGCCAATTTCGGTTTATTTGACAATTATTAGTTATTTGATTGATTAAAAATCAATATAAGTGTTTGATTAATCAACTTTTTTTTTTGAAATGATGGTTAATCAACTTTTTTTGTAACTTCAAAATGCTAAAATTCAAAAAGTTGCTCAAAACAATGAATAGGAATCAATTGATCTTGGTGGGGCTTAAACCCACGACTTTCGGCTCATAAGACTAACACTCTAACCAGCTGAGTTACAAGATCTATATATTATATTTGTTGATAAATATATTTATTTTATGATTGTCAATGATGCATTTTATATTTTCAAATTTTCATATAATTTCTCTTTACAAACAATTTCAAATACATATCTTTTAGTAAATTTAATCAATGTTTATCAAATTATTGCCTATTTAGTTATACAATATATTTTCACTATCTTCATTACTATTTTTTTTTAAAAAAATCTCTCAAACACTTACGGTTGTCACTAGTAAAATTAAGGCTAATTTATAAATAAAAAGTTTAATATAACTAAACAATCACTCATTAGATATCGCCCACTTTTTGAAATATTAATACATATTCAAGTTTCTTCAAATTCAATTTGTGCATCTATCAAGATACAAGAAATGTGAATTCTTTTTATTCTTGACCTAATAATAGTTAATACTAACTTATATAAGTCAACTACCATGTAGTGTGATGGCATTCCGATTATCATTCAAAATGAGGTTCCGGTTACCACTTTCCATTTCAAATGGAGTATGAACTTCGGTGGTTGGGACTTAGATTCTTTAGACTGAGAATGTTTGAGAAAATATAGAATATATAAAATAGTAAATGATTTAAAATTTTCATCTAAGATTAATCATTCTTACCTTTGGGCTTGTATGTACTTAAAAAAAAAAAAAGTATAATCATAGATTTTCAAAAATTAGTAAAGAAGTTAGGATTATTTGAAAGGAAAAGTTTGATACTATTTTTTAAAAAAATCTAATTTCTGGTAGCTTGATCATAAATTATAGTTGTGAAATAGGAACAGAAAATCATGTAAAAAGTGTTGTTTCATAAAGTTACATAAATAAATCCTTGTTATTGCTCTATGGCATAAAAGTTGGGCTTCCTTTTTTATTTTGGAGATTATTTATAAGGTGTATGTTTAAAGTTCCATTGTAGGCTTAGACTTATTGATTTGTCATTTAAAGCCATTGGAATATGGACTACTCAATTACTGTCTTTGGCTAAGGTTAATGAAAATGGAGTGGCAGACGTGTCAACTCCGAGAACTTAGTAATCGTAGATAGTATTAAAGATAAGGAGTTGGTCAGGTAAAATATTAGCATTTTGCTAATAGTTTCGAATCCTTACTTAAGGCATGCTTATAAGAATTTTAAAGATCATACAGGATACATGGAACTAATTATGTGACTATATTGTACGTACATACATTTTGTCACTTCTATGTAATATGGATGGTTTCTCATATGGTTATGCGCATATTTATTTAAGAAACATCCTTTAGATTGGACCAAGAATAAACGTAGGGTTTATTCGTAAAGAATTTGAGTTTGAAATCAAATGCATGTGATGCATCGTTGGTATTACTCACACTTTAATTTAGAGGACATACCACTATGATTCATGTTTTTGATTTTTTAAATGAAGGTTGTGCCAATGCTTGCACCAAATGGAAAATTGTAACATTTTCCATTAATATTGTACAAATCAGGCGGTGTAAGTTTATAAGGCCAAATTTAGCCATTGTGGCAGTAGTTGGTTTTTGATAACTGATTACAAATCAAGAATAAACATAAGGTTTATTCATTAAGTTTTATACCATGTAAGGTACTTAGAGAACAAATTACATTGCAATCATAAGTGGATACTACTCACTTTAAGAGGAACTATCTCTATGGTTCATGTTTCTTTTGTTTCTTTGAGTTTGCACCAAGTGGAGAATGTAACATTTTCCATTAAGTGTCACTATTAAGTGGTGCAAATCAATTGGCCATTTATGGCCATTATGTAGTGGTATTAAAACAGAAGTAATGGTTTCCGTTACTTAGCCTATAATGATGGCACTTAGGCTATTTAAGCAATGGTCCTCCCACTGCTCCTGGTACAGCGACACAGACTACACCATCTAGTTGCCCAGGAGCCAAGTGGTAGACAAAACACTCTAATATTCCTCACAATTCTTCAAGCAATGCTACGGATATGACAACTATGGCTGGAGGTACATGATCCTATTAGCTTCCGCAATGAGGTTAGATTATTACAACCGATTGTATATTTATTCTAACAGGCAAGTCATTCTTGGCTACCTAACAACACTTCTGTCTTCATGCAATGCTGCCTCGATCTCTTTGTATTACACTCAATTGGTACAATCTCTTGTTATTCACAAGCTCTATTTATACATATATAGCCTCACCCAAAAGTGGATTAGACTAACTAGTCACCATTACATGTTCTTCCATATCTTAATTTCCCATTTTGATCCGACATTCTCATATATTCAAAAGAATATACGCCTTTTTTTTTAATCCCTTTTATGGGTGGATATGTGAGTTGATTTATAAACTAGCAATTAAAAATAGGTGAAATAGGGTAATTAAAAATAATAATCGAAATTCGCAATTCTTAATTGGAGTAAATATCTGTTTATATTAATTACATAGAGTATTTATTATGTGATGTATTAGCTGGCTATTTACCACTTTTATAATTTAGCAATTAGCATGAACATAAGGTCTAAAAACAAACATCAAATTTTTTGAGTACTACAATCTAACATCAAATTTAAAATGGCAATAAAATTAAACTGAAATAAACACACACACACATATATAATTACACACGAGAATTGAAAACAAAACACACCATCTAGTACTAATCTTCGTCAGAGTCGGACTCAACGTCATGACCATGACAACATGTAAAGGTAACAAATTTATGCATTCGGTAAGAACACTCGGGGCATTTCTCATTCTCTGGAATTTTGCTCAAGGTAGTTGAATATTCAAGAGCACAACAAGAATGACTTTTTAAGGAAGAAGAAGTAAGCATCTCATGGTGGTCTTTGAATGCCTCATCAAAACCTTTGGTGGCTATGTTTTCCTTCCAAATCTCATACTCATTTATAACTTGCAGTATTTTAGCTCCATGCCCACATACAACCATCTTCTTCCCTTTACTTAGCACGGCCCATCCTTCAATTCTTGTATTCTTACCTTCATAGGCCAACAATTTCTTGAGTCCTTGCAAAATTTCATCATTGCACTCTTCACCAAACTGATTAATTGCGTCCAAATAATGGATTCTTGACAAAAACATGCTTCGAAGACGAGTCCAAAACCACCATACCAAGAAGGATTCATTCAATACATAATGACTCAATTTTTCTTTATCAATGATCGTTCTTATCAACTTATTTTTACCAACGTAGGCCAACATTACATTCAATTGGATTTTGGAAGCAAACTCACTTACCTTGGTAGTGAATTCTCGAACCCAGTTAATATCATTTCCTCCGTATAAGAAAATATGATCTTCTGTGCCAAACTGTAGACATTAAAGAACATATATAATTGCTAAACAATTTGTAAAAGAAATAAGAGGCCGTAGGCATGTAGTGTATAGTATAATTTATAAGAGGTTGAAGCTAGAAGTCATACCCAATGTTGTATCTCATAATTACTAAGATAAACATTGCGACCATGTGTTCCTACCACAAGGTCGAGGCTGCAATTTGGTTCTTGTTGCCACATAAATTTTTCCCTTTCCTTGTTATACGGAGTGGATTGTTCTATCTGATTATAAATGAAAATATGAAAATTAATGTTATAAAATGCCAAAGTTTTGAAAAAAAAACAATACTTGTTTGGAGGGAGTGGGGGAGTGAATCTACAAATATATATATTTTTTATATCAATAACATAATTGTATTTTTTCTAAGAACATGATGACTTGGAAATAGATAAATGCATGAAAGAGATCATACCAAATTTTGTATCCTCTTTTCAATATTTAGTCCCCAAGCAACTATCTTGTCGTCAATGTCACCAACCAAAACACTTATCATATCATTGATTTCAGGTATCACACGATCGATGTTCGAAGTCCCTTTCTTCAACTCTTCTTTTACCAAAACAGTTATATTATATATTCCTTGAACTCCTAATGTATTTTCTTCAATATACGTAAAAGTCCATATATATATCATGTGCATTATATTTGGATGAACAATTCTTCCTTGCTGATCTAATGAAACAATGATTGGCTCCCCTCCCATCTGGAAGTCTGGAAAGAGTTGCTCTTTAACAAATGTAATGAATTGTGGTGAAATCATTTTTTGCAGCTTGTCCAACCAGTACAAGTAGGGCATCCTTCTTTTTAATCTTGCAAATTGTTTCTCATCCTCAGTAGTCCATGATGCATCATCATTCTGAGCGATTGGAATCCAAAGTAGTCTTGTATCCGCGCACACCGCAAACAAATCCAGAAAACGAATCATCAGATCAGAGATGTCAAGGCCTTGGGTAATTAGCAGGACAACTCTTGTGTTGTTCCAATCATTTAATCCCTAATATACATACATACCAAATATTCACACGTTACCAAGTATACTACGAAACATACACATTTTTATTTTTGCATTGCATGCTTTTCACCTTAGGCAATTGGCTGAAATAGTTCCCCTACAATTAAATATATATTGTTTAATGTTTAAAATCTCACCTTGTTTCTAAATCGCACCTCATCATCCTTGACATTAAACATTAACTTGAAAACTTCAGACTTACTAGAAGAATTGTAATATAAAGCACTCTTCAATGCTTCATACGATTCCTCAGCCCTCTTCTTTTCTGCATATATATGAAAAATAATCAATTTATATATTATATAGTTAATCCTCAATAAATAAATATGAACATATATATATGAGGGAGTGTATAAAATTAAACCAACCTAGTTCTGAGGAAAAAGTATGGCAGCAGTTGAAGAGGTTAGTTGTGCAACTTGATTTTGAGGAGAAGCACAATAATAAGCACCCACACTCCCTATAACACTTCTACCTATCCAATAGTTCGCAATTGGCAAGGCAGAGATTATTGACTTTGGCGTAGAGTAATTAGAAGGCCTCGATGTTTGTTTGAGCTCAACCACGCATTTAGTGAGTTGTAAAACAGAAGTGATGCAATCAACAACTGCTTTTTGGTTGAGCTTTTCCAACTTCTGAGGCATTGCCAGTCGGGAAACATGGCTGAGTTCTCCATAAACGATGGAGAAAGCTGAGAGCATCAACACCATCTTATCTTCCCAACAATAGGAACACAGTATTCTCAGCACATCAATAGTGGTGGAGTGTTCATTTTTGGCACTACTCTTCAAACCAGCTGAAGCTATCTGAAAACAGTATATATATATATATATATATAGTTAGACGTACTACTTAATTCTCAAGATCGATCAATATATTGCTCCATCTTCAATTCGCCATCAAATGATTTAGAAAGATTCATTAATCACACCTGAAATGAAAATTGTTTGATATGAGATGGAAGGTGTTCGTAATTGATGAGCTCTTCAACTTGATGCAACTTCTCCACCCCTGCTTCTTAACCAATACCCTCAACCCCCCAACACATTCAAAACAACATTTTAGTTAGTGTTTAGCTTCTACCGTTAATAAACAAATTAGAGTTTTTTCACCTTTTAATTCGTCTCAGGACTATAGGATCATTTTTACATTTGATCACTGACTATACATTTTTTCATATTCGATCTTACGACTTTCACACAAGTTGTGGGTTCAAAAGCGAAAAAATGAAAAACTCGAATAAAATACATAGAAAATTTTAACAATTAAATGATATAGAATCACCATAGCAATAAGAAAATTTATACTCAAAGGTGCAAAGTCTAACTAATTAAACTTAAATAGTTTTAACTTCCTAATACCAACAAATGATAAGTAGATTAACTTACCATCTTGACACTAAGAATGTTTTCTACCATGCTCAAAACGAAGTTGGTGTTGAACTTTCTACCGTCATAATTGTGAGTAGACAAGACATGCTCCTTGATTATGCTCTCATCGGGAACTTGACTTCTTGGTGATGAGAGTGTCATTGTTGGTTGTGGAATTATTCTGCTAGATAGCAATAGTGTTTGGTTGGCCATATTGAATTGGGAATTAGGGGGCCGGGGAAATAATGAGGACAATTTCTAGTATTAGTAGTGTTTGCTTATGTTTGGGGCAAGTGTTTGCTTATGTTTACTCACCACTAAATGATCACTTATATAATAGCATTTGAAGCTCAAATGAAGGGGAATCGAGATGTAAGAGAATCAAAAGATTAGATAAAAATATATTCTTATCCTTCAATGCACTCCAAGAATTATATTTATAAAGAAAAAGAGTTACATATACACATTTCTAAGACTTAAGAAACACATTATTATAAATTGTAACTTGTAAGTTGAGAATTTAATTCTATTTAGATCGATTTAGAATGTAAGAAAAAGAGTTACATATAGAGTTAGTAGTACTCAAAAAAAATAAAAAATTAAGATGACAATAGGATCGATTTAGATCAACGGTACATACATTCAAAACTAGACCATCATACCTTGTGTTGAAATTTTTTAACATTAACTCTTCACCTACCATAGGATGGGTACCCAACTGATTCACTTCAATATGCATAATATGTTTTTTTAATTATAATTAAAACAAAAAAAATTCATAATTTTGTGCCCTTTGCTATATGCCACGACCATAATAATAAAAAAAAAAATTTAGAGTGGTCGCTAATTGATACCTCATTCTCATTATTTATTTATTTTAAATGTTAATATTCTCACTTATCCCGGACTATCTCATTTACACATTGATTTTTTTTTAATAATAGTATTCACTTTGAGATGAAAAAAACTACGACATTAATTAGAATGTATATTGGGGGTGGGTAGGTATTCCCCATGCCTACTAGGGAATCAAACTCTGATCACCCTAAGCACACTCTGATCACCCTAAGCACGGTCTTCATTCTCCAAAATTTCTCCCTATCTCTATGCTTTTAGGGTGGAGAATTGGAGTTTTTATTGAAGTTGAGTGCAATTGACATATACTAAACCTATAAATAAGAGTGTTGTCTCCATAACTTTATCTCATTCTTGAATACATTCATATTCCCATTAGCTTAAAGTCCATCATTCCTTAGTTGTCATAGCTTGGTATCCTAATTTTATGAGAATTATATTCTATATATATTAAAATCTTGGCTTTGTTTGCTACTTTTTCTTTTGTCCTTTTTTGTGGTTGAAGTTGCTTGTTACAGCTTCATTCTGGTAAAATACTCCTTGAACATACACAAAGACATAGAAAGAGAGGGTGTAGCTCAGCTTGTTCCATCTTTACATTTGTCTGTCTTTCTTGCTTTTTGTCCAGTGAATTGAAACCACCAAATTTGGACCATTATATATATATTCCTCTCCTAGAAATTCCAATTCTAATATATACTAGCTTTAAATTAAACCTGTTTGAAGTACACATCAATTTGATATTGACAAATAATGCCTAATCGCATGCATAAAATAGTATTACCACCTTAGCTAGGTTTCTGCAAAGATTGGCAAATTTGATAAATGTATCATCTCCAATAGGTATGGTGGTTATACTACTACTAAAAGCAACAATAGCCATTGCAAAGGAGTGGAGTGTAGCTACTAAAATAATCATCACATTCAGAAATGGCAAAAGCAGTGACAGACAGATCAGAAAAAGAATAAACCGAGGCTTGAGATGTTGGATAAAAATTAATGAATAAAAACACTCATGATTGCCAAGGACCTTGTAGTCCAGTGGCATCAAACCCTTCTCTTTATACGGGAGGTGGTGGGTTTGAGCCTCAGTGAACACTTCCATAGAGTGCAAACTTTTAATATTAAATGTGCAAACGAGTGTTCACGTTTGCATAGTAAAGTTGGTGATAATTATGAAACTGTCACCACATTTTTTTTTAAATCTGATCTGGTGCGTTCAATTTTTTCATATGGAAGGTTGTGATTACTTCTTAGTTTTCTCCAACAAACTTGTTCTCATATGATCCAATACATACATACATACATACTAAGTGGTAGGGGACTGACCAAATAATTTGCTCCATTCACATGGGTGGAATTGAACCCAACCTCATTCTTAAGGGACGAGATGTTGAACCACCATGCTAACCATGTTGGTTATTGCAATAGATTATAGTGATGTATTTTTTTACTCCAGTTAAAACCTTATGCTAAGATTGGCTTTTATATAATTTTTGAACAAAGTTGATGTTACAATTAGTTTTTCTTTTGAACAAATTACTTTCAGCACCATCCTCCCCCGCCATGTTTCTCAAAACTCTTTTAATTTTTTCAACATTAAATTTTATTTATTTGTTACAATTAGTTTTTCTTTTAAAATTGTGTTATTCTACCATTTACTAAATATAATTAATATGTAATTTAATCATTTAGTTAAAAAAGTTTATGAGAGAGACAAATTTACCCGTTTAGGTAAAGGCTTAAATGATAAAATTTATATTAGCATTCTTTATTAAATGATAAAAATTAATACCAATTTAATTAAACATGAATTAATCATGCCAAGCTAAGCAAATAAAAGTCAAGGATGTAATGTATTAAAACTAAAAGATTAAAACTAAATAATGTAGCAATGCTTCTATAATCAAAATGATTAAAATATGAAAATTAATATTATGCTTTATCCATCCAACCAAACCTTTTTAAGTATCTCAAACAATTAGGAGCAATTGAGCACCTATCTAGATGGTATATTCACTAACAAAAACATGGTTGAGTATGTTTATTTCATTGTTTAAGTTACTCATCAACTATTACAATATTTTTATTTTTTAATCTTTAATTTGTTTTACTTGTACTTTTGGACTTTTAAAATACATTTTAATTTTAATTCAAAATATATTAAAAGTTCTTAATTCGTAAAACTCCCTCAAAACCCATTATATTGCCTTTGAGGACATTTTGATTATTTAAATTAAAAGTAAATAATTTTCAAAAGCAAGAACTAAAATTAAAAAGGATGAATAAAATTTCAGGGATAAAATTAAAAATTAGTAACCGAAATTAAAAGGAACAATACTTAAATAAGCCATCAAACTATACGCAAAAAATTCAATTGAGTTATCCAACTTAAAAGAAAAAATTACAAATGGATCCAGTGACAATCCAAAACCATTTAATCCAGCCAAAATTGACATGCATGTTCTACCAGAACGTGGCGATTACATGCATCCACTAAAAAATTATTTTAATAATTTTAAAAAAATAAAATAAAATAAAGAATCTCTCATCCTTCATCTTTGAGTGGAGACAAAAGCCATGTTTGATAACATAATTAGCTTATCAATCAAGTTTGACTTGTTTGACTTAATAAATTAAAACAGCCAATATAAGTGTTTGGTTAATTAACTTTTGTAACAGTTTATTGCTTCAAAACACGCTAAAATTCAAAAAGCTACTCAAAAGAAGTTTTTTTGATAAGCTTTTTGAGAAAATAAATTATACCCTTAAATGTTATTTTGTATGTAATCAACTATCTATTAACAACTAATTTACCAAACATATTTCTATAACCAGCTAATGCTATCATCTAGTCAAACCCACTAACACAATCCGCTAACAGCTATTTGCCAAACACGGAAACACCCCCAAAGTGATGGTTTCATCTCTAGCTTGGAGACGAAGATGTTTCTTTATCTTTGGTTGGAGGCGAAGAAAAGTTCTTCGTCTTCAAGTTGGAGACGAATGGAAGGAGAGGGGAGTTTCTTTTTATTTTATTTAAAATTATTAAAATAAATTTTAAATAATAATTTTAAAGGATGTAACGGTCACATCGGTCGAGAGAGGTAAAACAGGTCAATTTTTGATTTAGTTGTATAATTTTGGATTGTTTAAAAACTCAATTACAATTGTTTGAGTTGAATAATTCGGGTTTTATCGAGGCAAACCCCACTCCTCTTCCGAGTATGTGAGTAAACTCTCGCCCTGTGATCCTAGCCGGCAAAGGACCACAAGGAGGTTAACCAGCCTAGGTTGCCCATAGCTGACCGGCTCAAACCCGGGTGGCAGAAGAGTTGAATAATTCAATTGCATTTTTGCATGCAATTTAGTTAGTTATTTTAACATTATTTCAAAATAGAATAAAGTTAAACTTGATTTGAATGTCGCCACAATTTCAAGTCAAAGAGTAATAGAGTGTTGTGGCACGAGCAATATAATTCTCTTGGGGATCCAACATTGGTCGAAGTGTCAAACCTTTTTAGATTGTGAGCATTGGATTCTATGCCTATTGCTTTTGCCAAAGGTTAAGCTACGGATCGGATGTACAAGATATATATTACCAAGAAATTAATACGGGTAGTTGTATATAGACTGAGGGAAAACAATGTTAAGATTGAATGAGTAAGAGCAATCTCATCAGGCTGGATTTTTTCTTTAATTTTTTTGTGTGTCCACCATCTACTTCAGCAAAAGAAGAAGCATTTTTGTGTGTCCCACCATCTACTTCAGTAAAAGAAGAGAGTTTAAGTTCCTCAAGGGAGGTAGGGAGGGTGACACTTAATTGTTTTCACAGACTCTCTCAGTTCAAAATGAAGGGTAGTGAGATCAATGTATTTTAATTTATGGAAGAGAGATGGGAGAGAAACTCAAGATTTGAGATTAGAGCAATTAGAACTCTAAAAAGAAACATAAAATTTAAAATGACAATAAAATTAAACTGAAATAAACACACACATATATATAATATAATATAATAGAAATGACTAATATAATTACACATGAGATCAGAATTGAAAACCAAACACACCATCTAGTACTAATCTTGATCGGAGTCAATGTCATGACCATGACAACATGTGAAGGTAACAAATTTATGCATTCGGTAAGAACACTCGGGGCATTTCTCATTCTCTGGAATTTTGCTCAAGGTAGTTGAATATTCAAGAGCACAACAAGAATGACTTTTTAAGGAAGAAGAAGTAAGCATCTCATGGTGGTCTTTGAATGCCTTATCAAAACCTTTGGTGGCTATGTTTTCCTTCCAAATCTCATACTCATTTATAACTTGCAGTATTTTAGCTCCATGCCCACATACAACCATCTTCTTCCCTTTACTTAGCACGGCCCATCCTTCAATTCTTGTATTCTTACCTTCATAGGCCAACAATTTCTTGAGTCCTTGCAAAATTTCATCATTGCACTCTTCACCAAACTGATTAATTGCGTCCAAATAATGGATTCTTGACAAAAACATGCTTCGGAGACGAGTCCAAAACCACCATACCAAGTAGGATTCATTCAATGCATAGTGACTCAATTTTTCTTTACGAATGATTGTTCTTATCAACTTATTTTTACCAACGTAGGCCAACTTTACATTCAATTGGATTTTGGAAGCAAACTCACTTACCTTGGTAGTGAATTCTCGAACCCAGTTAATATCGTTTCCTCCGTATAAGAAAATATAATCTTCTGTGCCAAACTGAAGACATTAAAGAACATATATAATTGCTAAACAATTTGTAAAAGAAATAAGAGGCCGTAGGCATGTAGGGTATAGTATAATTTATAAGAGGTTGAAGCTAGAAGTCATACCCAATATTGTATCTCATAATTAGCAAGATAAACATTGCGGCCATCTGTTCCTACCACAAGGTCAAGACTGCAATTTGGTTCTTGTTGCCACAGGAAGTTTTCCCTTTCGTTGTTATACGGAGTGGATTGTTCTATCTGATTATGAATGAAAATATGAAAATTAATTTTATAAAATGCCAAAGTTTTGAAAAAAAAGAAAAAAGAAAAAAAAAGACTACTTGTTTGGAGGGAGTGGGGGAGTGAATCTACAAATATATTTTTTTAATCATTAACTTAATTGTATTTTTTCTAAGAACATGATGACTTGGAAATAGATAAATGCATGAAAGAGATCTTACCAAATTTTGTATCCTCTTTTTAATATTGTGTTCCCAAGCAACTATCTTGTCGTTAATGTCATCAACCAAAACACTTATCATATCATTGATTTCAGGTATCACACGATCGATGTTCGAAGTCCCTTTCTTCAACTCTTCTTCTACCAAGGCAGTTATATTATATATTCCTTGAACTCCTAATGTATTTTTTTCAATATACGTAAAAGTCCATATATATATCATGTGCATTATATTTCGATGAACAATTCTTCCTTGCTGATCTAATGAAACAATGATTGGCTCCCCTCCCATCTGGAAGTCTGGAAAGAGTTGCTCTTTAACAAATCTAATAAATTGTGGTGAAATCATTTTTTGCAGATTGTCCAACCAGTACAAGTTGGACATCCTTCTTTTTAATCTTGCAAATTGTTTCTCATCCTCAGTAGTCCATGATGCATCATCATTCTGAACGATTGGAATCCAAAGTAGTCTTGTATTCGCAAGCCAGGCAAAACAATCCAGAAATTGAATCGTCAGATCAGAGATGTCAAGGCCCTGGGTAATTAGCAGGGCCACTCTTGTGTTGTTCCAATCATTTAATCCCTAATATACATACATACCAAATATTCACACGTTACCAAGTTTTTATTTTTGCATTGCATGCTTTTCACATTAGGCAGTTGGATGAAATAGTTCCACTACACTTTAAATATATATAATATTAACCTATTTTTTATAATTAAAAAGACATATATAGCAAAGAATAATACGAATTGAAGTAGTAAATAATGAACATTATTGTTAGTTTGAGGTTCAAAATCTCACCTTATCTTTAAATAGCATCTCCCCATTCTTGACATTAAACATTAGCCTGAAAACTTCAGACTTACTAGAAGAATTGTAATATAAAGCACGCTTCAATGCTTCATACGATTCCTCAGCCCTCTTCTTTTCTGCATATATATGAAAAATAATCAATTTATATATTATATAGTTAATCCTCAATAAATAAATATGAACATATATATATGAGGGAGTGTATAAAATTAAACCAACCTAGTTCTGAGGAAAAAGTATGGAGTATGGCAGCAATTGAAGAGGTTAGTTGTTTTTGAGGAGAAGCACAATAATAAGCACCCACACTCCCAATAACACTTCTACCTATCCAATAGCTCACAATTGGCAAGGCAGAGATTATTGATTGCGGCCTAGAGTAATTAGATGGCGGCATAGTTTGTTTGAGCTCAACCACGCATTTAGTGAGTTGTAAAACAGAAGTGATGCAATCAAAAACTGCTTTTTGGTTGAGCTTTTCCAACTTCTGAGGCATTGCCAGTCGGGAAACACGGCTGAGTTCTCCATAGACGATGGAGAAAGCTGAGAGCATCAACACCATCTTATCTTCCCAACTATAGGAACACAGTATTCTTAGCACATCAATAGTGGTGGAGTGTTCATTTTTTGCACTACTCTTCAAACCAGCAGAAGCTATCTGAAAACAGTATTTATATATATATATATATATAGTGAGACGTACTACTTAATTCTCAAGATCCATCAATATATTGCTCCATCTTCAATTCGCCATCAAATGATTTAGAAAGATTAATCACACCTCAAATGAAAGTTGTCTGAAATGAGATGGAAGTTCTTCGTAATTGATGTCTTCAAGTTGATGCAACTTATCCACCCCTGCTTCTTCACCAATACCCTCAACCCCACAACACATTCAAAACAACATTTTAGCTAGTGTCTAGCTTCTACAGTTAATAAACAAATTAGTGTTTTTTCACCTTTTAATTCGTCTCAGGACTATAATATCATTTTTACATTTGATCCCTGACTATAAATTTTTTCATATTCTGTCTTATGACTTTGATAGTCACACAGTTGTGGGATCAAAAGTGAAAAAAAAAAAACTCAAATAAATTACATAGAAATATTTTTAACAATTAAATGATATAGAATCACAAGCAATAAGAAAAATTAGACTCGAATGTGCATAGTTTAACTGGTTAAACTTAAATAGTTTTAACTTCCTAATACCAAAAACTGATAAGTAGATTAACATACCATCTTGACACTAAGAATGTTTTCTGTCATGTTCAAAATGAAGTTGGTGTTGAACTTTCTACCGTCATAGTTGTGAGTGGACAAGACTTCCTCCCTGATTATGCTCTCATCAAGAACTTGACTTCTCGGTGATGGGAGTATCATTGTTGGGTGTGGAATTATTCTCCTAGATAGCAATAGTGTTTGGTTTGCCATATTGAATTGAGAATTAAGGGGGAAATGAGGACAGCTTCGATCTAGTATTAGTAGTGTTTGCTTATGTTTACTCACTACTAAATGATCACTTATATAATAGCATTTCAGGCTCAAATGAAGGAGAATCATAATAAGGTTAGATAAAAATATATTCTTATCCTTCAATGCACTCCAAGAATTATATTTATAAAGAAAAAGAGTGATAATATATAAACATTTCCAAGACTTAAGCAACACGTTATTATAAAGTGTATGCTAAGAATTTAATCCAATTTTAACCCCTCAACTTTCATCACATTTCAATTTATAATCTCCTAACTTTCATATTTTTCACTTTAAATGCATGACTATGACTATGAACAAAAATTAGATTTGGCTCAACAGGTGATGACTATTTTTGGAGGGCAAAACTATCCTTCCCCTCATTATTTTAGACAAAATCACACATACTTTTCTAAATCATTTCTTCAACACAAGAAGCATCCACAACATACCATTAGAAGTCATTTATGTTGGAGGTACTATATATCTATATCACTCTCAATATACCCTTGTTCAGAATCGGATATAAATTAAAGTGGCAATGACATCGGTTTAGATCGAGAATACTCATATTCAAAACTCAGCTTAAGTTCTAAATTTTTAACATTAATTCTCCACTTACCATAGGATGGGTACCCAACAGATCAGATTCATTTCAATATTAATAATATATTTTTAAAATAATAAATTAATTATTATTACTTGGTTTTATTAAATTTAATAAAAAAATTTATTTGACTAGAATTAATAAAATTATCTGTAATATTTAAATAAGTCTATTCACAAATTATGTTAAAATAAAAATCAATTATATGTATAATTGTTCTTTTTATATCACACATTATCTTAATACAAAAATTAATTAATATGAAATGATTATTATTGTATATATCTTTTATATAAGACACTAATATTAATTATAAACAATATATTAAGAATATATATATGGGATTAGTTGGGTCAGATGAAAGATTAGGTGAATTTTTTACATTCAAACAATACAATATAGGTCTAAATTAATCACCATTCTTAAATGTCATGTTTTGCATATTCTTTCCTTTAGCAGTTTTCTATTTGAATTAAATCTTTTTACTTTATCCATTCATCCTTTTACTTTTGGTTGAATATAAAAATGTGTAAACACATTTTAATATAGTAAGTGAAACATCAGGCAGAAGAAAGTATAAAGCATGTAAGATGGATAAATAATGAAATTAATTACCTCTTGTATCGTTCCATGCTGAAGAGCATCCCATCCCCATGAATTAATAATTGAACAAAATATAAAAATATGTTTGAGAAGTGCATATTTGTTTACAATTATGTGATATTGGGTTTGAGGAGATCAGAGAGGGAGTAAGGAGCGACAGGGATTTGGGTTTACAAATTACATAGGAAAGTGTTGTGGAGAGTAGGAGTGGTTTGTGGGGGAGAGAAACAAGTGAAAGACAATTTAGCCATTATAGTATTAGTACTTCATGCGATTCTGTCTGAATAATGTTTAAAATCTGTGTGTGTTTTGCAATTATTGTAGGGGTTAAGTTGGATACTCCAACACAGTGATTCTAGATATATCGTTGGTAGGCATTGGGCGTGGTCAATGGATCGAGAAGGTGTAGTGACAGCGTTTGAGTGAGATTTATAATATCATCAACCGTTGAGATTTTTTCTCTAATTTTTTTTATAGGCTCTAGCATCTACCTCATCATCCCCGCAAATTATTGCATGGACCATGGTCCACAGAGCTGTGTGGACCAAAAATAAAAAGTATATTATTTTTATACTGAAGGTACATTATTTTTGTACTGTAGGTACATTATTTGACAGTATATATCAAATAATGTACCTTCAGTACAAAAATAATGTACCCTAAAATAATGTATCTACAGTATAAAAATAATGTATCTTCAGTACAAAAATAATATACTTTTTATTTTTGGTCCACACAGCTATGTGGACCATGGTCCATGCAATAATGATTGATCATCCCCAATTTAATTGAATCTCAAAATAATTTTTGTATAAACTGTTATTATATATCAACTATATTTTAATTATTTTAAATTATAATTGTAATTAAATCATTCAAAATTTAATTAAATTAATAGATATAAAATTATATATTACATTAAAAAATGATGTTACATATTAAATTTTTTGTAATAAGAAAATAATTAAAACAAAAAATAAGAAACAATAAAGAAGTCATCAAATTTAAAACAAAAAAAAAAAAAACATAATTTGGTGCCATTTGTTATATGCCATGACCATAATACAGATTAAAAAAAAAAAAAAAGGATTTAGAGTGATCGCCAACTACCTGCTACTCTGAAGCGCCCATCGAGCGCATTTCGAAAATGCGCACACTGGGTGTAGGCGTCATGCAAAAAATACATGTTTTGCAGGAGAAAAAATTTTAACAAAAATTCTCATCCCATCAATTAAAAACTCCACCCCTAATTTTTAGTTATGAAAAAAAAATTTGAAAAAAATACTTGTGGGAATATAATGCTCTTAAGAGTGCGTGAATCATCTCAATTGGCTAAAGAAATTAGAAAATATAATTAATTAAAAATCTATATACACAACATTTGAGTAAATACAATTATTGTAGGGATGTCCAGGGGCGTGACAATCACGTGGCACATCCTCGTCCCCGCCCCCAACTTTCTCCTCCATTCCCATACAGGCCGGAATGGGAAAAAACTCTCCATTCCCATACAGGCCAGGTTACTTGAGGGTGGGGATTCCCCAACCCCACTAAAATTTTTATAATTTTTAACGTTTTATTTTTTATTTTTATTTGATTTGTGACATAATGGTAATTGATACCTCATTATTATTATTATTATTATTATTATTATTATTATTATTATTATTAAAAACAAAAAATGGTAACACTCTCATATATTCCGAACCATCTCATTTATAGGTTCATTTCTTTTTAATAGTGTTCATTGTGCGATGAAAAGGACTACGACATNGGGGGGGGGGGGGGGGGAGGTACTCCCTACCCTTACCAAGGAATGAAACTCTCCCTCATCCCTATCATCATTCTCCAAAATTTCTCCCCATTTCTATGGGGTTAGGGTGGAGAATTGGATTCGTTATCAAGATTGAGTACAATTGACATATACTGAACCTATAAATAAGAGTCTTGTTTCCATGACCATAATTTTATCTCTTTCTTGAATGCATTCATTATTCCCATTGGCTTAAAGTCCATTATTCCTTAGTTGTCATAACTTGGTATCCTAATTTCATGAATTATATGTTAGAGAAAGTCCTCTCTGACAATCGGAAATACAAGAAATTGGAAAAACGAAAACAAAACAAATCACAAGGAAAAATAATAATCCACGTAGGATTGAACAATTACACGGAAATAATCCACAAAGGATTAGAAGATACAAGCAAGGTGAACTGTATGGCCTTCGGGGTGGTTGGAAGCACGAGTCGTGTTGTCACTATCCTTAAAACCTTATTTGCCGCTTCCCGATGTGCTGGAACGTTGCGGCCTAGGCTTCCCAGGATAAAACGTGCTACGATCCGCCGTTTGAGCACACAAACTTGGACCCGGCGAACTAAACCGTGGGATGAACGCAGATGGCTTGAAGGAAATATGAGCAGGGTTTTGAGGGAGAAAACAGTGTATTCGTGTGTTCTTGGTGTGTCATTTTCAAACCTGCTGCTCACAACGAATATATAGTGAAGGATGAGATCATTGCATTAAATCTGGCATTTAATTCCCATTCGTAACCTCCACCCACTAGCAACCTATTTACACCCATCAAGAAATAAACTCTGAAATAATTGGAATTAATCATATTAATTCCGTAATATTAAGAGTCATTTCTGAACGGATCCAGTAGGTGAACGGTCGCAATCGAGAGGTCACCAAAGTCGCTGTTCGAGACATTGTTCATATCTGCGTACCTTCGAGACATAGCTCGTGCCGCGAGATGTCGAGAAGTGCCAGCTTCGAGACATCGCACTGCAGCGAGACAGTGAACGCACGCGCCGACCCGGGCTGCGCGATATCGCCCTTGTACGCGTCTCGAGAGGTCAGTGGCGCCGACCCGGGCTGCGCGATATCGCCCTTGTACGCGTCTCGAGAGGTCAGTGTATTAGATGTCTCGAACGAGATTTCATGTGGTCTGAGATGGAAAACTCGTTCGAAAATATGGCATAACTTACGAGTTCAAGCCAAAACTCCTTTTGGGATTTGATTTGCACCCCCACCCCACCCCACCCCCCTTGCACACGAGAGAGAGCATCTATGCTATACAAGTTACTTAGTCATAAAAAGTCCCTTGTATATATAGTGGTGCAAAAGTTCATTCCAAACCAATGTGGGACAAACTACATAAGCTTTTCCACACTTGAATTCCATCTCAAATGGGTCTACTTTGAGAATCAATTTCTCATTCACCCATTATCTATTTTGAGCGTATAATATATCGATCTCTTCGTCTAAGAACGAAGAACCCGAATCCACTTTGACCCGACCCAAAATCGGAAGTGGACCCACATATATTTATACCACAAAATGGCCACTTAAAATGTCATTTTAGTGCAAATTTCCAACATTATATTCTATATATAAACAAAGACTTAAAATCTTGGCTTTGTTTGCTACTTTTTCTTTTGGTCCTTTTTTCTGGTTGAAGTTGCTTGTTACAGCTTCTTGTAAAATACTCCTTCAACACCAAGACATAGAAATAAAGAGAGGGTAGTGTAGCTCAGCTTGTTCCATCATTACATTTGTCTGTCTTTCTTGCTTTTTGTCCAGTGAAACCCCCAAATTTGGACCATTATATTCCTCTCCTAGAGATTCCAATTCTAATATATACTAGCTTTAAGCCTGTTTGAAGTACACATCAATTTAATATTGACAAATATAATGCCCAATCGCATGTATAAAATAGTATTACCACCTTAGCTTTCTGCAAAGATGGCAAATTTGATAAATGTATCATCTGATTCTGATCTCCAATAGCCATTGCAAAGGAGTAGAGTGTAGCTACTACACATCACAATCAGAAATGATAAAAGCAGTGACAGACAGAAAGAATAAACCTTGACTTGAGATCGATATTGGGTAAAAATTAATAAATAAAAAGCAAAACGGAAATAAAAAATTACACTTTTCGTTTATAAGTTATAAGGTAATTGTAAAATTCATCCCTAAGTATTGGTCATGCTCACTTTTCATCCTTAAATTATTATTGATGTTGTACTTTTTGTCCCTTTACTAATAAAACATTAAGGACGAAAAGTGCAATGCCAATGATTAAAGGACCAAAAGTGAGCACGAAAAATCATGCTCACTTTTCATCCTTGAGTTATACTAAATTTGTAAATTTGGTCCATAATATTTTATTAGTAAAGGGACGAGAATTACAAATTTTTCTTTTTGTTTTGATTTTTTAAATTATTTAAAATAATTTTTTTTAAACTATAAAATAATTTTTTTTAAATTATTTAAAATAATTTTAAAAACCTATTTTAATAATATATAATTAATTATTTTAAATAATTAAAAAAAAACAAAACAAAAAATACACAAAAAGCCGGCAGCCCCCCGGGACTGCCGACTTTTGCTTCTTTTTTTTTTCTTAAATTTTTTTATTTAAAAATTATTAAAATTATTTTTAAAATATAATTAATTTAATAACATGATACAAATTACAAAATTTTACACTTAATTACAACCCAATGAGTAATAACCTGCTAAACAAGTTATTTAAGACTCAATTGCACTTTTTTACCGGTTTAGGGACTTTAATAGAGCTTTTTCACTTAGGGAGCTCAATTGCACTATCCATTATACTTAGGGGGCTAATTTGATAGTTTTTCCGGTAAAAATTAATAATCAAAAAGAATCATGATTCTTTATATAATTATATATAATATCATGATATGCGCTCCCACTACCGGGGTATTGATGAGCATATTTTATACCTTGATTTAAATAAGTTTTTATAGGTTAATTTTATTATTTATATCTTATATTTCATTATTTTTAGTATATTTTGTTAAAGTAAGATTAGGGAACTTGATTAATGGATATAACGTTAAACAAACTTCTAACATAAATAAATGAATTAGAGTTGGTCCAATTTGTTTAATAACCCTAGTTACACTTTGCTTTATTTTTGTTTCATTTGGTTTGCTGCGTCAATTTATTTTGTTTCTTTTGTTTCGTTTATGAATAGGGAGCAGTGAAATTGAAGGGCTAAAGGCTTAAGATAGGTTTGCGAACAGTGCGTAGGAACGTAACCAGCGAAACGAAAGGTGAAGGCGCAAGGAGGAACGCAACTTAGACTGGTTAGTTTCAGCGGAAAATTCTTTGAATAAAATTGAATTTGAAGATGAAGCTGTCAGAGAAATAAGCCCTTGATGTGGTAAGAGCAATGATTTTAGGAAAATTGTTGATTTGGAACCTTATAAAAGGAGAGATATTCTTATGTATTTTATGCAAATTGTTACTTTCATATTCTTAGAATTTAAGAATAGTTTGCTCTATGTCTAGCTAATTTACTTAATTCTGATTCAGCTATATAATATATGTGTGTGTGTGTGTTGATAACTAACATTGCGTTCAATGATTCTAAAGCAAGGGAAAGCCCGAACAAAACTACAAAGTGTATCAAACAATATTACAAAGTGTCATGCCTCGTGATGTGAAGTGCACTTTTATATATCATTGGATGCAGTTTACAGTTTAGTTTGGTGCACTTTAAAGTTTGAAATATCTACTAAAATGTTACAGCGTTTTTCTTTCAGAGCCGTTAATATGAGGGATGAGTTCTTAATTTTTATTCAGACATCCGTTCTTACATGAACCCATCCATATACATAGAGTGTAGCTAATTCATCAACTTTTCCACCAAATTCCCAATTACATTAGATATGACTGCTCAGAGCCTGCATCATCAATAACTAATTAATCAACATTTTTCTCTTCATGCAATGCCTCTCTTCCTATTACTCTCAATTGGTACAATCTCGATCTGGGTATTCACAAGCTCTATTTATTCAAAGCCTCAGCCAATAAAAGTGGATTAGACTAGTCACCATTACATGTTCTTCCATATCTTGATTTCCCATTTTGACATTCCCATATATATATGCAAAATAATATATGCCTTTTTATGTGGTGTATTGACTATTGACCTCTTTTGTAATTTAGCAATTAGCATGAACATAGGGTCTAAAAAAGAAACATACAATTCAAAATGGCAATAAGATTAAACTGAAAGAAACATATATATAATATAACCGAAATGACTAATATAATTACACATGAAAATTAGAAACCAAACACACCATCTAGTGATACTTTTCGTCTAAGTCAAAGCCATGACCATGACAACATGTAAAGGTAACAAATTTATGCATCAAGTAAGAACACTCGGGACATTTCTCATTCTCTGTAATTTTTTTCAAGGTAGTTGGATATTCAAGAGTACAACAAGAATGACTTTTTAAAGAAGAAGAAGAAGTAAGCATCTCATGGTGGTCTTTGAATGCCTCATCAAAACCTTTGGTGGCTACGTTTTCCTTCCAAATCTCGTAGTCATTTATAACTTGCAGTATTTTAGCTCCATGCCCACATACAACCACCTTATTCCCTTTGCTTAGAAGGGCCCATCCTTCCATTCTTGTATTCTTACCTTTATAGGCCAACAATTTTTTGAGTCCTTGCAAAATTTCATCATTGCACTCTTCATCAAAGTGATTAATCGAGTCCAAATAACAGATTCTTGACAAAAACATGCTTCGAAGACGAGTCCAAAACCACCCTAATATGTAGGAGTTGCCAAATGCACAGATACTCATTTTTTCTTTATCAATGAATGATCTTATCATCGTGTTTTTCCCAACATAGGCCAACTTTACCTTCAATTGGATTTTGGAACCAAGTTGATGTACCTTGGAAGTGAATTCTCGAATCCAATTAATGTCGTTTCCTCCGTATAAAAATATATAATTTTCCATGCCAAACTGAAGAAATTAAAGAACGTATATAATTGCTAAACAATTTGTAAAAGAAATAAGAGGTCATAGGCATGTAGTGTATAATTTATAAGAGGTTGAAGCTAGAAGCCATACCCATTTTTGTATCTCATGATGAATATAATGATTGCTGCGGTTATATGTTCCTACCACAAGGTCGAGACTACAATTTGCTTCTTGTTGCCATAGAAAATTTTCCCTTTCTTTGTTATACGGAGTGGACTGTTCTATCTGATTATGAATGAAAATAAAGTAATTAATGTTATAAAATGCCAAAGTTTCGAAAAAAAAAAAAAGGAAAAAGACTATTCGTTTGGAGGGAGTGGGGAGAGTGTAACTACAAATTTTTTTTGCACTACTCTTCAAACCAGCAGAAGCTATCTGAAAACAGTATATATATAGTTAGACGTACTACTTAATTCTCAAGATCCATCAATATATTGCTCCATCTTCAATTCGCCATCAAATGATTTAGAAAGATTAATCACACCTCAAATGAAAGCTGTCTGATATGAGAAGGAAGTTCTTCGTGATTGATGAGCTCTTCAAGTTGATTCAACTTCTCCACCCCTGCTTCTTCACCAATACCCTCAACCCCACAACACATTCAAAACAACATTTTAGCTAGTGTTTAGCTTCTACCGTTAATAAACAAATTAGTGTTTTTTCACATTTTCTCACGACTTTGATAGTCACACATTTGTGGGATCAAAAGTGAAAAAAAAAAACTCAAATAAATTACATAGAAAATTTTTAACAATTAAATGATATAGAATCACAATAAGAAAAATTATACTAGAATGTGCATAGTTTAACTGGTTAAACTTAAATAGTTTTAACTTCCTAATACAAACAAGTGATAAATAGATTAACATACCATCTTGGCACTAAGAATGTTTTCTACAATGCTCAAAATGAAGTTGGTGTTGAACTTTCTACCATCATAGTTGTGAGTGGACAAGACTTGCTCCCTGATTATGCTCTCATCAAGAACTTGACTTCTCGGTGATGGGAGTATCATTGTTGGGTGTGGAATTATTCTCCTAGATAGCAATAGTGTTTGGTTTGCCATATTGAATTGAGAATTAAGGGGGAAATGAGGGCAGCTTCTAGTATTAGTAGTGTTTGCTTATGTCTACTCACTGCTAAATGATCACTTATATATAAGAGCATTTGAAGCTAAAAAGAAGGAGAATCATAAGGCTAGATAAAAATATATTCTTATCCTTCAGTGCACTCCAAGAATTATATCTATAAAGAAAAAAGAGTGATAATATATAAACAAATTTCCAAGATTTAAGCTACACGTTATTATAAAGTGTATGCTAAGAATTTAATCCAATTTTAACCCCTCAACTTTTACCACATTTCAATGTATAATCTCCTAACTTTCAAAATTTTCACTTTAAATGCATGACTATGACTATGAACAAAAATTAGATTTGACTCTACACGTGATGCCTATTTTTGGAGGGCAAAACTATCATTCCACTCATTATTTCAGGCAAAATCACACATACTTTTCTAAATCATTTCTTCAACACAAGAAGCATTCACAACATACCATTAGACGTCATTTATGTCGGAGGTACTATATATCTATATCACTCTCAATATACCCTTGTTCAGAATCGGATATAAATTAAAGTGGCAATGTCATCGGTTTAGATTGAGAATACTCATATTCAAAACACAACCTAGCTAACCTTAAGTTCAAATTTTTAACATTAATTCTCCACTTACCATAGGATGGGTACCCAACAGATCAGATTCATTTCAATATTAATAATATATTTTTAAAATAATAAATTAATTATTATTACTTGTTTTTTTATTAAATTTAATAAAAAAATATTATTTGACTATATTAATAAAATTATCCGTAATATTTAAATAAGTCTATTCACAAATTATGTTAAAATAAAAATAAATTATATATATAATTGTTCTTTTTATATCACACATTATCTTAATATATACTAAAATTAATATGAAATGATTATTATTATTGTATATATATTTTATATACGACACTAATATTAATTATAAACAATATATTAAGAATACAGGATTAGGTGAGTAAGATGAAAGACTAGAACCCCGACTCATCTCCATATTGGTGAAATTTTTACATTCAAACAATACAAGATAGATCTAAATTAATCACCATTCTTAAATGTCATGTTTTGCATATTCTTTCCTTTAGCAGTTTTCTATTTGAATTAAACCTTTTTACCTTATCCATTCATCCTTTTACTTTTGGTTGAATATAAAAATGTGTAAACATATTTTAATATAGTAAGCAAAACATCAGGCAGAAGAAAGTATAAAGCACGTAAGGTGGATGAATAATGAAATTAATTACCTCTTGGATCGTTCCATGCCGAAGAGCATCCCATCCCCATGAATTAATAATTGAACAATTAAATATAAAAATATGTTTGAGAAGTGCATATATATTTGGTGACAATTATGTGATATTGGGTTTGAGGACGGAGATCAGGGAGGAAGTAAGGAGCGATAGGGATTTGGGTTTAGAAATTAGGTAGGAAATGTTGTGGAGAGTAGGAGTGGTTTGTGGGGGAGAGAAACAAGTGAAAGACAATTTAGCCATTATAGTATTAGTACGTACTTCATGTGATTCTGTCTGAATAATGTTTAAAATCTGTGTGTTTGCAATTATTTTTGGGTTTAAGTTGGATACTCCAACTCAGTGATTCTAGATTGGGTGAGATTTATAATATCACCAACCGTACGTTGAGATTTTTTCTCTAATTTTTTTTGTAAGCTCTAGCATCTACCTCATCATCCCCAATTTATCTGAATCTCAAAATAATTTTTGTATAAACTGTTAATATATATCAACTATATTTTAATTATTTTAAATTATAATTGTAATTAAATCATTCAAAATTTAATTACAGATTTAGAGTGATCGTCAAGTAGCGGCTACTCTGAAGCGCCCAGCGAGCGCAGTTCAAAAATGGGTACAGCTGGCGTAGGCATCATGCAAAAAATACATGTTTTGCAGGGGAATAAGTTTTAACAAAAATTCTCATCCCATCAATTAAAAACTCCACCCCTAATTTTTAGTTCTGGAAAACATATCCAAAAAAATACTGGTGGGAATGCCCTTAAGCGTGTGCAAATCATCTCAATTGGCTAAAGAAATAAGAAAAATAAATAATTAAAAATCTATGTACACAACATTTGAATAAATGCAATTATTTGTAGAGATGTCGGGGAGCGTGACAATTATATGGCACATCCTTGTCCCGCCCCCAACTTTCTCCTCCATTCTCATTACCCGGGGATGGGAAATAACTCCCCATCCCCAGAGGGTTACTTGAGGGTGGGGATTCCCCAATCCCACTAAAATTTTTATAATTTTTAATGTTTTATTTTTTATTTGATATGTGACATAGTCGTAATTGATACTTCATTCTTATTTTTTTGTTTAAATGTTAATATTCTCACATACTTTGGACCATTTCGTTTACATTGCACATTGATTTTTTATTTTTTTAGTAATAGTATTTATTGTGAGAAGAAAAAAACTACGACATTAATTAGAATATATATTTGGCGGCCCTACCCTTACCAGGGAATGAAACTCTCCCTCATCCCTATCCTCATTCTCCAAAATTTCTCCTCATTTCTATGCAGTTAGGGTGGAGAATTGGATTCCTTATCAAGGTTGAGTGCAATTAACATATACTGAACCTATAAATAAAAGTTTTGTCTCCATGACAATAACTTTATCTCATTCTTGAATACATTCATTATTCCCATTAGCTTAAAGTCCATCATTCTTAGTTGTCATAGCTTGAATTGGTATCCTAATTTCATGAATTATATTCTATATATACACAATGACTTAATATCTTGGCTTTGTTTGCTACTTTTTCTTTTGTCCTTTTTTCTGGTTGAAGTTGCTTGTTACAGCTTCTTGTAAAATACTCCTTCAACACCAAGACATAAAGAGAGGGTAGTGTAGCTCAGCTTGTTTCAGTGAAACCACCAAATACTTCTTTACATTTGTCTGTCTTTGTTGCTTTTTGTCCAGTGAAACCACCAAATTTGGACCATTATATTCCTCTCCTAGAAATTCCAATTCTAATAATATATATATACTAGCTTTAAACCTGTTTGAAGTACACATCAATTTAATATTGACAAATATAATGCCTAATCGCATGTATAAAATAGTATTACCACCTTAGCTTTCTGTAAAGATGGCAAATTTGATGAATGCATCATCTGATCTCCAATAGCCATTGCAAAGGAGTAGAGTGTAGCTACTACATCACAATCAGAAATGATAAAAGCAGTGACAGACAGAATTGAAAGAACAAACCGTGACTTGAGAGTGTATATATATAATATCATGATATGCGCCCCCACCACCCGGGTATATATATATATATATAGGATCTGGTGCGTACTGGCCGCCTAGGAGAGAACTGCGGACGAATCACAGCACGCCACGTGTCCGGAATGTAGTTGCACATAACGTTATAACTAGGTGCACGTAATGTTATAACTAGGTGCCCATAGGTGCACCCAGGTGCATAAATGCTAACAAGGTAAATTACTTGCACGTGTAAGTGAAAATAGGTGCACACGTGCAAGTAAAATGTATTACAAGTGCAAGTAAATTGTACAATGAGCATCAATACTAAGTGCACCTAATGTTATAACTAGGTGCACATAAGTTGCACCCAGGTGCATGAATGTTAACAAAGTAAATTACTTGCACAAGTGCAAGTAAAGTGTATTGCAGATGCAAATAAAATGTATTACAGGTGCAAGTGAATTGTACACTGAGCATCAATACTAAGTGCACCTAATGTTATAACTAGGTGCACCTATGTTGCACTAGGTGTATGAATATTAACAAGGTAAATTACTTGCATTTGTAAGTGAAAATATTTGCGAAAATAGATGCATGAATATTAACAAGTTAAATTATTTGCACTTGTAAGTGAAAATATGTGCGAAAATAGGTGCATTTGTAAGTAAAACTAGGTGCACTTATAAGTGAAACTAGGTGCACTTATAAGTGAAATTAGGTGCACTTATAAGTGAAACTAGGTGCACTTGTAAGTGAAACTAGGTGCACCAAAGTTCCAGTTATTTACAAAAATGTCACCGCGTCTTTTTTTTTTTTTTTTAAATTGCATCTGATTCGTTGATCTGGACACGTGGACGGCTGTGAAGCGTTCTCATTTCTTACCTGGGCGACAGTACGCACAGGAGTGCAACCCTATATATATATATATATATATATATATATATATATATATATAATGTGTTGATAACTACCATTGCATTCAAGATATAAAACAAGTGCACGTGAAAATGATCAATGATTCTAATTCTAAAGCAAGGGAAAGCCCGAACAAAACAACAAAGTGTATCAAACAATATTACAAAATGTCGCGCCTTGTGATGTGAAGTGCACTTCTATATACCATCGGATGCACTTTACAGTTTAGTTCGGTGCAATTTAAAGTTTGAAATATCTACTAAAATGTTACAGTGTTTTTCTTTCAGAGCCGTTAATATGACGGATGAGTTCTTAATTTTTACTCAGACATCCGTTCTTATGTGATCCCATCCATATATATATAGAGGGGTAGCTAATTCATCAACTTTTCCACCAAATTCCCAATTACATTAGATATGACTGCTAAGAGCCTGCATCATCAAACTAATTAATCAAAGATTCTACACCAATTAAATTTGTGATATTCAAATATTTGGAATTTTGATGAATTTGATATAAAATTTTGATGAATCACATGCTAGATAGAGTTTTAATGAATTATATTTTTAGTTAATATCACAGCTATAACATCATCAATGAAATCTAAAATTAGTTATATAGTTTAAATTTAAAATTAGTTATATAGTTTAAATTTAGACTAATAATATAGTTTTCAAAAAAAAAAATCGATAAAACACATAGTCAGTATAAAATTTGTTTAAATTTCAAATATTAAACAAAGAAAATTAGAAAGGAAGAGACAATATAATATAGCTTGGCACATGGGGGAGATGAGAGTGTCAAACTAGCCAGGTATGACTTGCCTAAACACCAATGAAAAGATTAAATATTTAATTTTACATTTATGCCCTCAATTTTAACACCTATTTAACATAGATTTAACAGAATGATCAAAATTGGTACAAAATCAATAGTTAAGAGACCAACTTTGTTAAAAATTAAAAATCGAGGACAAAAATTGGTAAAAGTCAATAGTCGAAGGACTATTTCTAGAATTAACTCTTAAAAATTTGTGAAATAGGGTGACTAAAAATAATAACGGGTGAACTCGCAATTCTTAATTGGAATAAATATCTATTTATATTTATAGTATAGAGTATTTATGTGGTGTATTGACTATTTACCTCTTTCGTAATTTAGCAATTAGCATGAACATAGGGTCTAAAAAGATACATAAAATTTAAAATGGCAATAAGATTAAACTGAAAGAAACATATATATACTATAATGAAAATGACTAATATAATTACACATAAAAATTGGAAACCAAACACACCATCTAGTACTAATCTTCGTGGAAGTCAATTTCATGACCATGACAACATGTGAAGGTAACAAATTTATGCATCGAGTAAGAACACTCGGGGCATTTCTCATTCTCTGGAATTTTGCTCAAGGTAGTTGAATATTCAAGAGCACAACAAGAATGACTTTTTAAGGAAGAAGAAGAAGTAAGCATGATGGTCTTTGAATGCCTCATCAAAACCTTTGGTGGCTATGTTTTCCTTCCAAATCTCATACTCATTTATAACTTGCAGTATTTTAGCTCCATGCCCACATACAACAATCTTCTTTCCTTTGCTTAGCAAGGCCCATCCTTCAATTCTTGTATTCTTACCTTCATAGGCCAACAATTTCTTGAGTCCTTGCAAAATTTCATCATTGCACTCTTCACCAAAGTGATTAATTGCGTCCAAATAATGGATTCTTGACAAAAACATGCTTCGAAGACGGGTCCAAAACCGCCATACCAAGTAGGATTCATTGAATGTATAATGACTCAATTTTTCTTTATGAATGATTGTTCTTATCAACTTATTTTTACCGACGTAGGCCAACTTTACATTCAAGATCAATTGGATTTTGGAAGCAAACTCACTTACCTTGGTAGTGAATTCTCGAACCCAGTTAACATCATTTCCTCCGTATAAGAAAATATAATCTTCTGTGCCAAACTGAAGACATTAAAAAACATATATAATTGCTAAACAATTTGTAAAAGAAATAAGAGGCCGTAGGCATGTAGTGTATAGTATAGTTCATAAGAGGTTGAAGCTAGAAGTCATACCCAATATTGTATCTCATAATTACTAAGATAAACATTGCGGCCACGTGTTCCTACCACAAGGTCGAGGCTGCAATTTGGTTCTTGTTGCCACAGAAATATTTCCCTTTCGTTGTTATACGGAGTGGATTGTTCTATCTGATTATGAATGAAAATATGAAAATTAATGTTATAAAATGCCAAAATTTTGAAAAGAAAAAAAAAAAAAAAAAAAAAAAAAAAACAAGCCAAGACTACTTGTTTGGAGGGAGTGGGGGAGTGAATCTACAAATAATTTTTTTTTTTTAAATCATTAACATAATTGTATTTTTTCTAAGAACATGATGACTTTGGAAATAGATAAATGCATGAAAGAGATCATACCAAATTTTGTATCTTCATTTCAATATTGCGTCCCCAAGCAACTATCTTGTTGTCAATGTCACCAACCAAAACACTTATCATATCATTGATTTCAGGTACCACACGATCGACGTTCGAAGTCCCTTTCTTCAACTCTTCTTTTACCAAAGCAGTTATATTATATATTCCTTGAACTCCTAATGTATTTTCTTCAATATATGCACAAGCCCATATATGTATCATGTGCATTATATTTGGATGAACAATTCTTCCTTGCTGATCTAATGAAACAATGATTGGCTCCCCTCCCATCTGGAAGTCTGGAAAGAGTTGCTCTTTAACAAATCTAATAAATTGTGGTGAAATCATTTTTTGCAGATTGTTCAACCAGTACCAGATGCTGGGCATCCTTCTTTTTAATCTTGCAAATTGTTGCTCATCCTCAGTAGTCCATGATGCTTCATTATCCTGAGCCATTGGAATCCAAAGTAGTCTTGTATTAGCACGCCGGGCAAACCATTTCAGAAAATGAATCCTCCGTTCAGAGATGTCAAGGCCTTGGGTAATTAGCAGGACCACTCTTGTGCTGTTCCAATCATTTAATCCCTAATATACATATATACATACCAAATATTTATTTTTATTGCATGCTTTTAACCTTAGGCAGTTGGATGAAATAGTTCCACAACTCTTTAAATATATATAATATTAACCTATTTTTGATAATTAAAAATACATATATAGCAAAGAATAATAGTAAATAATGAACATTATTGTTAGTTTAAGGTTCAAAATCTCACCTTGTCTTTAAATAGCATCTCTCCATCCTTGACATTAAACATTAGCCTGAAAACTTCAGACTTACTAGAAGAACTGTAATATAAAGCACGCTTCAATGATTCATAAGATTCCTCGGCCCTTTTCTTTTCTACATATATATGAAAAATAATTAATTTATATATTATATAGTTAATCTTCAATAAATAAAAAAATAAATAAAACGAACCTAGTTCTGGGGAAAAAGTATGGAGTATGGCAGCAATTGAAGTGGTAAGTTGTGCAACTTGATTTTGAGGAGAAGCACAATAATAAGCACCCACACTCCCAATAACACTTCTACCTATCCAATAACTCGCAATTGGCAAGGCAGAGATTATTGATTGCGGCATAGAGTAATTAGATGGCTTAGTTTGTTTGAGCTCAACCACGCATTTAGTGAGTTGTAAAACAGAAGTGATGCAATCAACAATTGCTTTTTGCTTGAGTTGTTCCAACTTGTGAGGCATTGCCAGTGTAATGGAGAAAGCTGAGAGCATCAACACCATCTTATCTTCCCAACAATACGAACATAGCATTCTCAGTACATTAATAGTGGTGGAGTGTTCATTATTTGCACTACTCTTCAAACCAGCTGATGCTATCTGAAATTTATGGAAAACAGAATATCTATAGTTAGACGTACTACTTAATTCTCAAGATCGAACAATATATTGCTCCATCTTCGTCATCAAATGATTTAGAAAGATTAATTAATCACACCTCAAATGAAAGTTGTCTGATATGAGTAGGAAGTTGTTCGTAATTGATGAGCTCTTCAACTTGATTCAACTTCTCCACCCCTGCTTCTTCACCAATACCCTCAACCCCACAACACATTCAAAACAACATTTTAGCTTCTACAGTTAATAAACAAATTAGAGTTTTTTCACGTTTTAATTTGTCCCACAAGTAATGCTATAGGATCATTTTTATATTTGATTCCTAACTATAAATTTTTTCATATTCAATCTCACAACTTTGAAAATTTTGTCACATTTGGTTTTCCTAACCTAATTTTTAGTCATTAGTGACCAAATTTCAAGCTAGTGATTTATCTTGATGGACAAAATTGCCATTTTCAATTCCCTCCCCCAAAAGTTTAAGATAAAAGTCATAAAAAATGATAATTTTGCCTTTTAACACAAGACACCAGTGACTGAAAATTATATTGCCAGAACCAAATGTGACAAAGATTTAAAAATCGGGGGACTAAATATAAAAAAAAAAAAGTGATAATTAGGAACCAAATGTGAAAATAGTTACATAGTTGTGGGTTCAGAAGTGAAAAAAAAAAAACTCAAATAAATTACATAGAGAATTTTTAACAATTAAATGATATAGAATCACAAGTGATAAGAAAAATTATACTCGAAGGTGCATAGTTTAATAATTGGTTAAACTTAAATAGTTTTAACTTCCTAATACCAACAAGTGATAAATAGATTAACATACCATCTTGACACTAAGAATGTTTTCTACAATGCTCAAAATGAAGTTGGTGTTGAACTTTCTACCGTCATAGTTGTGAGTGGACAAGACCTGCTCCTTGATTATGCTCTCATCAAGAACTTGACTTCTTGGTGATGGGAGAACCATTGTTGGTTGTGGAATTATTCTCCTAGATAGCAATAGTGTTTGGTTTGCCATATTGAATTGAGAATTAGGGGGGAAATGAGGACAACTTCTAGTGTTAGTAGTGTTTGCTTATGTTTACACACTACTAAATGATCACTTATATAATAGCATTTGAAGCTGAAATAAAGGAGAATCAAGATGTCTAGAGAATCAAATAGCTAGATAAAAATATATTCTTATCCTTCAATGCACTCCAAGAATTTTATTTTTAAAGAAAAAGAGTGACATATACACATTTTCAAAACTTAAGAAACACAGTTATTATAAAGTGTAAGCTAAGAATTTAATCCAATTTTAGTCCCTCAACTTTCATCACATTTCAATTTATAATCTCCTAATTAACTTTCATATTTTGTCACTTTAAATGCATGACTTTGCTAGGAAAAAAAAATCTGATTTGGCTCAACTGGTGATGACTATTTTGGGATGGCAAAACTATCCTTCCACTCATTATTTCGGACAAAATCACACATACTTTTCTAAATCACTTCTCCAACCCAACAAGCATTCACGAAATACCATTAGAAGTAAATCAAATAATTTATATCTATATCACATTCAATATATCCTTATCGTTCGGAATCTCATGTCCTTGCTACCTGATCTCCATCTTTGTCCGTCTATTTGAAATATCAAACAGTCAAGTACCATGTGCATTAAGTTCTTGGGTAACACTTAGATATTAGTAGATATGAATTAAAGTGGCAATGAGATCGATTTAGATTTTAGATTGAGCATACTTACATTCAAAACTCAACGTAGCTAACCTTAAGTTCAGATTTTTAACATTAATTCTCCACTTACCATAGGATGGGTAGCCAACAGATTCATTTCAATATTAATAATATATTTTTAAAATAATAAATTACTTATTATTACTTGTTTTTTTATTAATTTAATAAAAAAAATTATTTGACTATAACTAACAAAATTATCTGTAATATTTAAATAAGTCTATTTACAAATTATGTTAAAAGAAAAATCAATTATATATATAATTGTTCATTTTATATCACACATTATCTTAATACTAAAATTAATATGAAATGATTATTGTATATATCTTTTATATAAGACACTAATATTAATTATGAAAAAATATATTAAGAATATAGGATTAGGTGTGTCAGATGAAAAGACTAGAACCCGGATTCATCACCATATTAGTGAAATTTTTACATCCAAACCATACAAGATAGATGTAAATTAAATGTCATGTTTTAATTTGTATATTCTTTGGCAGTTTTTTTATTTGAATTAAGCCTTTTTACCCTTATCCATTCACCCTTTTACTTTTGGTTGACTATAAAAATGTGTAAACATATTTTTATATAGTAAGTGAAACATCAGCAAGAAGAAAGTATAGAGCATGTAAGATGGATGAATAATGAAATTAATAATTGAACAAAATATAAAAATATGTTTAAGAAGTGCATATATATTGGGATATTGGGTTTGAGGAGAGAGGGAGTGACGGTAATAATCCGTTACCGTTATGTATTTGAGTATTATTGAGTGTTATCAAGTATACAAAGTTGAGCGTAGTGCTCAATGTACAAGAGAGTTCAGTACGTATTGTCTAGTAAGAAATGTCGTCAGAAGCCCCCCCCCCCCCCCCCCCCCCCTCCC
>NC_044918.1:19951679-19954706 GCF_003576645.1 Ipomoea triloba | reverse complement strand
CCCCCTTCACTATGTGGTTGTGAGTCTTTTTATTCCCTTCAGCTCAGTAACGGAGCATTGATGAGGAGTTGAACGTTGGACATCAGTACCTGAGGTGTTGAATGCTGAGGAGCTGAACGTCGGTCATCAATGCTGAGTAGCTGAACGTTGGCCATCAATGCTGAGGAGTTGGACCGTTGCGCATTGATGCTGAGGAGTGAGGTGTCTTGGGTAGTTTGAACGGCAACTGTCTTGGTCANAGGAGTTGGACCGTTGCGCATTGATGCTGAGGAGTGAGGTGTGTCTTGGGTAGTTTGAACGACAACTGTCTTGGTCAACGGTTCCGGGTCGGGTACCCAATTACCCTGTCACCAGCCCCCCACTCCCTAGCTAGCGAGAATGGCGGAGGTAGTTAGGGAGTATCACCTGTCACTTGTGCTGAAATTTTGGTATGTTCAAAATTTTTTTTTTCTTTTTTTACGCATCCTCACCTCGGTACCGTGCCGGGTCACACAACTGTGACTTCGGCACGGGGCCGAGGTCACATGACCTCGGCGCTGGGCCGAAGTCACGCGGCGATGTGACTTCGGCCAGCGCCGAGGTCACGGGCGTGACCTCGGCCNCCCCCTTCACTATGTGGTTGTGAGTCTTTTTATTCCCTTCAGCTCAGTAACGGAGCATTGATGAGGAGTTGAACGTTGGACATCAATACCTGAGGTGTTAAATGCTGAGGAGCTGAACGTCGGTCATCAATGCTGAGGAGCTGAACGTTGGCCATCAATGCTGAGGAGTTGGACCGTTGCGCATTGATGCTGAGGAGTGAGGTGTGTCTTGGGTAGTTTGAACGGCAACTGTCTTGGTCAACGGTTCCGGGTCGGGTACCCAATTACCCTGTCACCAGCCCCCCACTCCCTAGCTAGCGAGAATGGCGGAGGTAGTTAGGGAGTATCACCTGTCACTTGTGCTGAAATTTTGGTATGTTCAAAATTTTTTTTTTCTTTTTTTACGCATCCTCACCTCGGTACCGTGCCGGGTCACACAACTGTGACTTCGGCACGGGGCCGAGGTCACATGACCTCGGCGCTGGGCCGAAGTCACGCGGCGACATGACTTCGGCCAGTGCCGAGGTCACGAGCGTGACCTCGGCCAGCGCCGAAGTCACGGTGCGTGACCTCGACGCTAGGCCGAGGTCACGCCGAAGTCACACAACTGTGACTTCGGCACAGGGCCGAGGTCACATGACCTCGGCGCTGGGCCGAAGTCACGCGGCGACGTGACTTCGGCCAGTGCCGAGGTCACGCCGAAGCGTGACTTCGGCCCTGGCCGAAGTCACACAACTGTGACTTCGGCACGGGGCCGAGGTCACATGACCTCGGCGCTGGGCCGAAGTCACGCGGCGACGTGAATTCGGCCAGTGCCGAGGTCACGGGCATGACCTCGGCCAGCGCCGAAGTCACGGTGCGTGACCTCGGCGCTAGGCCGAGGTCACNTCGACCATTCGTAGGTTCGGTCAAAGGTCAGCTCTCCCGTCAGGTAGCTAGCGAGGTCGGATCTCGTGTCGGCCCTAAGGGACTAGAGTGTGGTGTTTTCGTAGCAAAGCGTTAAGCTTTACCCAGAAAACACCCTCTGAGGTCAGCTCTCCCGTCAGGTAGCTAGCGAGATCAGATCTTGTGCTGGCCTTAAGGGATTAGAGTGTGGTGTTTTTTGAATACAAGCCCTTGGCTGGGCTCAGAAAAACACTCTCCCGTTAGGTAGCTAGCGAGATCGGATCTCGTGCCGGCCCTAAGGGATTAGAGCTTAGATTTATTATTATTATTTTGTTTTTTAACCAAATTGATTAGGGCAGACCATGACCAACTACTGAGTCCTTTTGCTTATAGAGGTGAACGCACAAGTGAAGGAGGCAGATGTACAAGTGGAGGCGATAAACGCATTTGAGGAGACGGATGCACCAGTAGAGGATGCGAGTGCACAAGTGCAGGAGGCGTGCGAGTGCACAAGTGCAGGAGGCGGATGCACAAGTGAAGGAAGCAAAAGCACTTGAGGAGCAGCGCCACTTGATGAGGTGACGCTGCTTGAGTTGGTGACTCTGCTCGAGCAGGTGACGCTGCTCGAGGTGGTGACGCTGTTCGAGGTGGTGATGCTGTTCGAGGTGGTGGCACTGCTCGTGGAGGTGACGCCACTTGAGGAGGTGATACCACTTGATGAGGTGACGCTGCATGAGGTGCAGCGCCACTTGATGAGGTGACACCAGTTTGATGAGGTGAGACGCTGCTCGAGGTGGTGACGCTGTTCGAGGTGGTGATGCTGTTCGAGGTGGTGGCACTGCTCGTGGAGGTGACGCCACTTGAGGAGGTGATACCACTTGATGAGGTGACGCACCAGCTTGATGAGGTGACACCCGCTTGAAGAGCAGCGTCACTTGATGAGATGACGCTGCTTGAGGAGCAGCGCTACTTGAGGAGCAGCGCTACTTGAGGAGCAGCGCTACTTGATGAGGTGACGCCACTCACCGCTTGAGGAAATCCACGGCTTGGATGGGAGCCGCGTTCACTGGGTAACGCCACTGCTCACAAGAGGTGAACGCACAGCGCCACTTGATGAGGTGACACCAGTTTGATGAGGTGACACCCGCTTGATGAGGTGACGCACCAGCTTGATGAGGTGACGCCCGCTTGATGAGTTGGGTACGGAGGTCACCTTCTCTGCGGTTATTGTTGTTGAGTTGGCTGCGAAGGTCACCTCCACGGTTACTGTTGAGCTGCTCACAAAGATCACCCGAGGGGTGACCCTTGTTCACCTGACTAGGTGTATGCGAGCTGCTGGATCCAGATGCCATTGATAGTGATGAGATCAACCGAGTGGTTTTTTGATTTTGTGATTTTAGCCTGAGATCTGATCTCGGCTCTCAATGAAAGCACCAATGACGGTAATAATCCGTTACCGGTATGTATTTGAGTATTATTGAGTGTTATCAAGTATACAAAGTTGAGCGTAGTGCTCAGTGTACAAGAGAGTTCAGTACGTATTGTCTAGTAAGAAATGTCG
>NC_044918.1:19884831-19951232 GCF_003576645.1 Ipomoea triloba | reverse complement strand
CCCCCTTCACTATGTGGTTGTGAGTCTTTTTATTCCCTTCAGCTCAGTAACGGAGCATTGATGAGGAGTTGAACGTTGGACATCAGTACCTGAGGTGTTGAATGCTGAGGAGCTGAACGTCGGTCATCAATGCTGAGTAGCTGAACGTTGGCCATCAATGCTGAGGAGTTGGACCGTTGCGCATTGATGCTGAGGAGTGAGGTGTCTTGGGTAGTTTGAACGGCAACTGTCTTGGTCAACGGTTCCGGGTCGGGTACCCAATTACCCTGTCAGGGAGTAAGGAGCGATAGGGATTTGGGTTTACAAATTACATAGGAAATGTTTTGGAGAGTAGTTGAATTGTGGTTTGATGGGGAGAGAAATAAGTTAAAGACAGTTTAGCCATTAGCACTTTATGTGATTCTGTCTGAATAATGTTACATATTTAATTTTTTGTAATAAGAAAAAATTAAAACAAAAAATAGAAAAAAAAAACAATAAAGAAATCATTTAAATTTGAAAAAGAAAAAAATCATAATTTAGTGCCCTTTGCTATATGACACGATCATAATACAGAAAAAAAAAAAAAATTAGAGTGATCTCCAACTAGCTAGCGGCTACTTAATTTGAAGCGTCCAGTAAGAGCATTTAAAAAAGGCACACGTTAGGCTTAGGCCGGTCTCCACCCACCTTTTTTTTTCTTCTCATGCAAAAAACACATGTTTTGCAGGAGAAAAGATTTTAACAAAAATTCTCATCCCATTATTTAAAAACTCCACCCCTAATTTTTAGTTGTAAAAAAATTCTCCAAAAAATACTTGTGGGAATGGTCTTAAGAGTGTGTAAAATATCTCAATTGGCCAGAGTAATAAGAAAAATAATTAATTAAAAATCTATATACACATTTGAATAAATGACAATTGTAGAGATGTCGAGGGCGTGGCAATCACGTGGCACATCCATGTTCCCACTCGCAACTTTCTCCTCCATTCTCATTACCGGCCGGGCCGGGGATGGGAAATAACATAACTGCCCATCCCCACAGGGTTACTTGGGGGTGGGGATTTCCCAACACCACTGAGATTTTTATAATTTTTAATGTTTTATTTTTTATTTTTTATTTGATTTGTAATATAGTCCTGATTGATACCTCATTCTCATTATTTATTTTTTTTAAGAAAAAAATGTTAATATTATCACATATCCCAGACCATCTCATATACACATTGATTTTTTTTTTTAATAATAATATTCATTGTGAGATGAACGGCCGGATGAACCCCGTCCAACCAGGGAATGAAACTCTCCCTCATCCATGTCCTCATTCTCCAAAATTTCTCCCCATTTCTTAGCCGTTAGGGTGGAGAATTGGATGTCTTATCGAGGTTGAGAGCAATTAACATATACTGAACCTATAGATAAGAGTCTTGTCTCCATAACTTTATCTCATTCTTGAATACATTCATTATATATTATTCCCATTGGCTTAAAGTCCATCATTCCTTAGTTGTCATAGCTTGGTATCCTAATTTCATGAATTATATTCTATATATACACAATGACTTAAAATCTTGGCTTTGATTGCTACTTTTTCTTTTGTCCTTTTTTCTGGTTGAAGTCGCTTGTTACATGCAGCTTCTTGTAAATACTCCTTGAACACCAAGCTAAGACATAGAAAGAGAGGGTGTAGGATAGCTCAGCTTGTTCCATCTTTACATTTGTCTGTCTTTGTTGCTTTTTGTCCAGTGAAACCACCAAATTTGGACCATTATATTCCTTTCCTAGAAATTCCAATTCTAATATTATATACTAGCTTTAAACCTGTTTGAAGTACACATGAATTTAATATTGACAAATAATTAATGTATGCCTAATCGCATAAAATAGTATTACCACCTTAGCTTAGCTTTCTGCAAAGATTGGAGAATTTGATAAATGTATCATCTCCAATAGGTATGGTAAAAGCAGTGACAGACAGAGAAAGAATAAGCTTGGCATGAGGGAGAAGAGAGTGTCAAACTAGCCCAGGTATGACTTGCCTAAACACCAATGAATAGATGAGATGTATATATGTTCAAACTGCCATGCAAAATTGTGGAGGCAAGTCATCCTTGGCTACCTAACAACACTTTTCTCTTCATGCAATGCCTCTCTTCCTATTACACTCCATTGGTACAATCTCTTGTAATTCACAAGCTCTATTTATACATAGCCTCAACCAATAAAAATGGATTAGACTAGTCACCATTACATGTTCTTCCATATCTCTTCATTTCCCATTTTGACATTCCCATATATGCAAAAGAATATATGCCTTTTTATCCATTTTTGAGGGGTGGATACTATGTGATCGAGTTGATATTCAAAGCATCACCAACCAACAGTGCATGATTGCTCAATTTGACCTTTTTAATTCTCAAAAGATCACTTGACACTATTGTTCATAGGACTCTTTTTTGAAGTGCTAGCTCAATGCACGAGTTCAAACTAGTTTAATTTGTGCATGATTAATTGTTGAGTAAATGGTATTAACCATTCATCCCATAAGCAGTCTTGTTGTGAAGAGTCTCTTGTATTTTTAATTTGAGCAAGATAGTATAATAAATCCAATAGTGTACTGTGGTAAAAATTGGTGTAGAACATGTTATATTGTTATTCCATGTAAATCACTATGCATAAATGCATAATATACAACTTTTAATTACTTTTCTTCCATTCAATGCACACCTGTTTAACTTTAGTTAAGTATTAGACAAATATCATGCATGGCATAAATAATTATCCAATGAGAAAAATAAGAAAATAAATGCAATATATATACTTAATATATTGAACGAGTAGGGTGTTAGCAAACAGAGCTTTCGACAAACTACTCATGTTCGTTTATTAAGGTAAACAAACATTAACAAACAAAATTTAGAGCTCAGTTAATAAACAACAAAGTCTGAACATAGTAAGCTCGTTTGCTAAGAGATCGTGAACAAGCTCGTTTGTGTTCGTTTAATAATGTTTGCGAACAAGCTCAGTTAGTGTTCGTTTACTAATGTTCGCAAACATGTTCACAAGCTTGTGTTGTTTGTTTGGTTATTGTTCGTGAACGTAGATTATGTCTTGTTCACGAACGAATTGTGATCATGAACATATGCATGTGTTTGGTTATTCAATGTTCAGGAACATAAGTGTTAACGAACATGTTCATGAACATATTTGTTAACGTTCGCGAACATGTTTGTGAACGTGTTCGTTAACGTTAATGAACACGTTCGTGAATGTGTTCGCGAACGTTAACAAACACTAATGAACGCTTAACAAACGAACACGAACAAGATTTCCAAAAACCTTAACAAACGAACACGAACAAGATTTCCAAAAACCTTAACAAACGAACACGAACACTCCAAACCCCTTAACAAACAAACACGAACAGCCTCCCTTCGTTTATGTTCAGTTTGTTAACAACCCTATGAACGAGAAAGATCATAAATGTAAAATTAAAAAAAAAAATTGAAATAAGGGTCAAATATATCATCTAATTATATTACATTGCATGTGCAATTAGTATCTTAAAATTCAAAAAGATCCAATTAGAACTTCAAACTCAAATTACCCAAAAAGAAAAATGCAATCAACACTATTTTGTAGGTTAGGGGCATTTGGTTCAAATGTTAGATTACTTTATGAAATGTTAGATTCACGTATTTGGTTAAAACTAAAGTCTGTAATATAAATCTGTTAGGTTTAGAGGTTTTCTTTTATGTTATAATGATTTTTTTTCACTTTAATACCCTTAACATATATATAACAATAAACTAACATAAAATATATATTCCGATGTGAAAGGTATGTTATTCATTGGGGAATATTGTATTCCCTTTGAAAAGTAAACTTAAAATATATATGCGAATATGACATTCCGATCCAAAGCTTACATTCCTTTAATTATGTTGTATAACTTGAACCAAACACCCCGCCTTAATTGGCTAATTACTTGCTATCTATATTTTAAAGCAAATTTAGCAAACTAACACAACTTCCAAATGTGTTTTTAGAATAATATGTCATATTGTATTCCAATCTCAATATATATATATATATATATATATATATATATATATATATATATATATATATAATATAGTTTAAATGCGGATGGTGTGTAAATTAGGTGCGGTTGGAGAGTCATTGATTTTGTCAAAATCAACGTCCATGATTAATAATTATTAAAAAAAATGTGGTGGCAATTTGATAATTTTTCGTATTGGTCAAATTTAAGGTGCGTAGTTAAGGTACGTGATTTTCCTTCTTTAGATGCGTGGTTTCTATGCTTAGATACGTCAATTCTTCAGTAAGAACTTAAGGTGTGTTTTTGTTAAAACTTAAGTACGTCGATCTAAAGCTTTAGGTGTGTTGTTTTACTTTTTAAGGTGCATGTTTTCCTTCTTAAGGTGTGATTTATGTGCTTAAGGTGGTGCGTCAGTTGTTGATACTTAATGTGCATCGGTTTAAAGTTTTAGGTGCGTGGTTTCTGTACTTAAACTGAGTGAGTTATAATATTTAAGTGCCCCGTTTTAAAACTTTAGTTGTGTGATTTGTGTTACGTTCTTAAGGTGCTTTGTTTGTATCCTTAAAGTGTGTGGGTTGTGTACTTAAGGTATGCCATTTTCATGCTTAAGGTTAAGTTGCTTGGATCCTCCAGACACGCATTTTCTTTTTTAATTTTCATTGATTTGAGCCGTTGATTGAGATTTGATCAACGACTCAGATTAAAATGCAAGTCCGCACCTAAGTAAATTCCCGCACTATAACCACTCCAAAATGGTCCCAAGATGGTCCCTCGACTCAGATTAACTAAGGTATAATATTATTACGAAGCTTTCCCAAAATGGTCCATCAACTATTGCTCATTCTCAATTTTACATTTCGACTTTCAAAAACTCACCTAATTCAGTCCTCTGTTAGGTATTCCGTTCACTCAACATCAAAATGAAGGGCATTTTGGTCGGTTCACCTATTTTGTGCCTAATACACTCAACCATAGTCGATGAACCATTTTGGGAAAAAATTATTTTATTTATTTCATTTTTGTTTTTAGACTCTATCAAATTAGAATTTCTGTAGATTTTTTTCTCATAAAAAATATGGACCATTTTGGGGAAAAAACTCTTTTTATTTATTTTATTTTTTGAGAAGTAGTGAATATGACACCACTGCATACATATTACGAACCACTTGTCTTATTACAAATATTGACTAGTAATATCTGAGAAGTAGTGAATATGATAAGTGACAAGGAGACCCTCCTATTTATACTAAACAAGCTCGTCTAAGAATGTAATGCTCCGTTGCAAGTGGCTTGACGTGCCGTAATCTCGTTGGCTTGGTCAGACGACTGCCCCGCAGCTATGGTGTAGGTTGACTATTCGAGGTGACAAAGCTGTCATTCCCGCAAGTCGTCAACCACGACTCTACAAGTGCAAGTTGACTTCCATTACTTGCTGTGTGAGCTACGTTTCCCAGGTCGCGGAGTGCATCACACATTCACACCGTAGACCGATCGGTCAACCTATGGTAGGCCAGTCAGGTGACGGTCCGTTGGGGCGATCCCACTAGTAATCCAAGAGCATATTCACATGTCGCAAGGCCTATTAATATGAGCGGTATGATTGGTCACAAGTGATTTAGTTCTGTCAGACTAATGGTTATAACAGATCAATCGGGTGGTTCTTAACAGACCGGCTGGGTGATTCCTGACGAATAGTTCTAAAGTGTCTATACTCATCACTAGGCTCTTCAATATGAGTGATGCAACCGAGTAGCGCTCCACTGGATCTTACGAACCGAGTGGCACTCTACTGGGATCCTACGGACCGGGTGGCACTCAACAGAAAAACCGAGTGGCGGAGCGATTGGGTGGCTCTTCAGTGGATCGACAGTCCTTGTGCGTATTTACCCATCACATATATATCCAAACATCAATACTGATAATCATTCCAGTTTCACCTTACTACTAAACATGCAAAATATTTTCACCAAAACCCATTATCACGTATTTGATTATGATTCCCTTGTGCGAAACAAAGACATCCTTAATATTATCCTTTAAACAACATAAAAATATAAATTACAAATTAGTCTTGGTGGGGCTCAAACCCACGACTTTCAGCTCATAAGACCAACACTCTAACCAACTAAGTTACAAGACCTATGCAATATATTTGTTGATATATATATATATATATATATATATATATATATATATATATATATATATATGTTGTAATCTGGCTTATCAATTAGCTCAGTTCTCGCGTGGTGATTGCCCGGTAATTGCTTAGAGATTATATATATATGATAAAGTAGTGTGGAGAAGGGAAAAATGAAAAGAACAAGAACAAGAACACAAGATGTAGAGCAAAATAACATGGGATCTTCAAGATCATTTCATTAAGCCTTCACTATCAATTTATACTAATTCATACAACCTTTCGTATCCTTAACATAAACAATATAATAATTAGAAGGCAAAGGAAGAGTCTTCAAGTTTAATGGCCATTATCAATTTATTTATAACACTCCCCCTTGGCCATTAAATAACTATACTCATGCCTCGTTAAAAACCTCGCTAGAAAAACCCTGTGGGAAAAATCTAGTCGAGGAAAAGAATACACGAAGTATGTTAAACTATGTGTTGCACCGGTTGCCTCATTAAAAACCTTAGCCTAAGAAAACCCAGTGGGAAAAAACTTAGCTAAGGGAAAAAGAGTACAACCATAAGCCTTCCGGGCACAATCTTCAAGATTTATCTAGGGTCTTCAGGAATCAGGACTATCCACTCAAGTGCACCTATATTAGTTGTCTCATTAAAAACCTTAGTCTAAGAAAACCCAGTGGGAAAAACTTAGGTAAGGGAAAAAGAGTACAACCATATGATTTCGGAGCATAATCTTCAGGATTTCAAAAGTCTTCTTGGATTGTCCATTAGAGGTTGTCGCTCCCCCTGAAGATAACAATCTTCTAAGCTTACGCATTCCAATTTTATAAACATATTACTCAAAATTGGATGTAGGCAGAAACTTGGTGAACATATCTGCCAGATTGTTCACGAGGGCGAACTTTCTCAACAAGAATTTTACTAATCTTCTGGAGTTCATGTGGGTAGTAAAACTTAGGTGCAATATCTTTAGTAAGGTTCTCATTAACAAACCTATTACTTGCTTGGGCAACACAATCTTTATTTGTCCACTTGGGACATTGGGGTAAAAATATAGCATAACCAGTTTGGGACTTGGCATCATGGGGATCAAAATAAAAGAGCCAGTACCCAAGTAGCCCGCCAAAACCACGTATTGAAAAGAGCCAGTACCCAAGTAGCCCGCCAAAACCACGTATTGATTTCTCACATAAATATCATAATCTGCCAAAACCACGTATTGATTTCTCACATAAATATCATAATCTTTATAAACCACGTATTGATTTCTCACATAAATATCATAATCTTTATATCTCGAAGATGCTAGAGGATATGTTAAACATCATTTCAATATTTTCGAAGATGCTAGAGGATATGTTAAACATCATTTCAATATTTTATTGTAGAGGGAGCACTAAACGTTGCTAGCAATTTCATCGCAAATTCAATATCAGGCCTGATGCGACTATGGAACTTCTAGTTCCATAATAGTGCTCCAATAACAACGATAATGGACTTCCAGCCCCAAAATATCCTTATTATCATCTTCGAGTCTAAATAGTCCCTTATCTACTTCAAGAGATTATTGGACTACCGTTAGTGTGATAAGTAAATGATACTTATTCATATAAAACATCTTCAAGACATTTTTTTTCAAGTAGGCTAACTGGTATATAAAACTCTTTCAAAGAGAATCTCAATCTTCAGGTCGAGGCAATACTTGGGTTTCCCAAGTCTTTCATTTCAAAACTCCGTCTTTCAGCATGAGCTAATATCACCAAGCTCTTTATGTGTTTCAATAACATATAAACCATCAATATCGACTGAGAAGATAAAATAAATAACTCCATTAGCAATTCTTTAACGAACACATAATGATACATATTATTTTCATATTCCTTCTTCGGGAGGAAAACACTCAGTCAATAATATTCAAGTCATAAAAAGACTTTAGTAATTTAATGATACATGTTGCGATTTTCACTTTCCTCATTTCAAAAGTGTTGAATCCATCAGGGATTTACAGATAAATATTAGCATCTGATGACCCATAAGTTTGCGGTCATGACATTCATCAACTGCATATCTAAATTTACAATTCACTGCCAATGATGTTAATTAGCGGAATGTAATGCCATATGTTGTGGGAGAGTACATTTGATTAAAATCAATTCAGGGTCTCTGCGTAAACCCTTAAGCTGCCAGTCTCGCTTTATATCATACCACCAAATTGTTTGTATTTCTCTTTTGTACAAACACACATTTGTAACCTGCTGGGTTAACATTAAATGGTGTACATATTATAAAGAGAATACAGTTTTAGCGAGCTGAGCTATACATGCCTTAATTGCTCCTTTATACATTAAAAAATCAGGGCACTACTGGTGCCTAGCTCTGGATCCAGATTCTTATATATTGAGAGCAATTTATAAGGCAATTGTGTTGTCGACAACTATAATATTTTTCATAAAATCTCCCATATATATAAAATTCATGGAAATTTCTAAATCAACCAGACTCTAGCCATTTCCCAGAGATATTTTTATCTGGTTGTTCCGCATCCCCAATATTATGATTTTGGGTGCACTTGTAAATTTATTGGGGGTTTTCGCCTTCTGGACGAATGTCTTCAAGACATACTTCTTTAAGAGATTTCAAGAGTGACGGAATCTTCTACTAGCTAGATTTAGCTTTCCGCGGATTCTTGTCTGTTATACCAATATGTCTCCACGCTTCTAGCGTCAAGGAGCATTGGTAAATACATATATGGTCCAAGTTGGGGAAGATATATGAGACCTAGTCACTCTTCTTATCAGTATATATATTGGCATATTAGATATCTTCTGAACTTCTAGTTCAGTTTACCTGTTCTGAACTTCTAGTTCAGTCTACCTAATACGTGGGTTTAAATACTGAAGATCTTTTTCATCAATCATTCCATGAAATTTCTCGGCATTCTATAAAATTTGGACTTTTATCTCCCCCTAATACCGTGAAACGATCTTCATCAAGTGTGCAGTTAGCGTACCTAATTATATATTGATCCCATATCATGGGCTTAAGTATTTAAACAACAGACAGAGGCTTTGATAGCCCTTGGAGGTACGCAATGGCGGTGATATAGTAAAATAGACTGCACACTATGAACAAAACGCAGACAGGGAAATGTTTGATCTTATACCACGTATTAGGAGCTAGGGGTAATAATTATGATATGCAGTGGGTCAGATTCTGATAGCATATAAAACTGATGTCCCCAACAAGAAAATACATAGTTTAAGAATTTTCTTCTACAAAATATGCTTTATATAATATGCACTTGAAGGAATCTGACTCAAAAAAAAATATTTGCCCAAGGCAACTCACTAGCTCATCCCATATTATAATATCATTTGGGTCTTTAAAGCCTTTAAACAATGTACCGCAACATATGAAGTACCCAAAACATATACGCAATCATCTATGATCAAATATGAAAGCATACATATCAAATGATATTATAAGGGTACACAATAATCATAGGAAAACTGGGANCTCGAAGATGCTAGAGGATATGTTAAACATCATTTCAATATTTTATTGTAGAGGGAGCACTAAACGTTGCTAGCAATTTCATCGCAAATTCAATATCAGGCCTGATGCGACTATGGAACTTCTAGTTCCATAATAGTGCTCCAATAACAACGATAATGGACTTCCAGCCCCAAAATATCCTTATTATCATCTTCGAGTCTAAATAGTCCCTTATCTACTTCAAGAGATTATTGGACTACCGTTAGTGTGATAAGTAAATGATACTTATTCATATAAAACATCTTCAAGACATTTTTTTTCAAGTAGGCTAACTGGTATATAAAACTCTTTCAAAGAGAATCTCAATCTTCAGGTCGAGGCAATACTTGGGTTTCCCAAGTCTTTCATTTCAAAACTCCGTCTTTCAGCATGAGCTAATATCACCAAGCTCTTTATGTGTTTCAATAACATATAAACCATCAATATCGACTGAGAAGATAAAATAAATAACTCCATTAGCAATTCTTTAACGAACACATAATGATACATATTATTTTCATATTCCTTCTTCGGGAGGAAAACACTCAGTCAATAATATTCAAGTCATAAAAAGACTTTAGTAATTTAATGATACATGTTGCGATTTTCACTTTCCTCATTTCAAAAGTGTTGAATCCATCAGGGATTTACAGATAAATATTAGCATCTGATGACCCATAAGTTTGCGGTCATGACATTCATCAACTGCATATCTAAATTTACAATTCACTGCCAATGATGTTAATTAGCGGAATGTAATGCCATATGTTGTGGGAGAGTACATTTGATTAAAATCAATTCAGGGTCTCTGCGTAAACCCTTAAGCTGCCAGTCTCGCTTTATATCATACCACCAAATTGTTTGTATTTCTCTTTTGTACAAACACACATTTGTAACCTGCTGGGTTAACATTAAATGGTGTACATATTATAAAGAGAATACAGTTTTAGCGAGCTGAGCTATACATGCCTTAATTGCTCCTTTATACATTAAAAAATCAGGGCACTACTGGTGCCTAGCTCTGGATCCAGATTCTTATATATTGAGAGCAATTTATAAGGCAATTGTGTTGTCGACAACTATAATATTTTTCATAAAATCTCCCATATATATAAAATTCATGGAAATTTCTAAATCAACCAGACTCTAGCCATTTCCCAGAGATATTTTTATCTGGTTGTTCCGCATCCCCAATATTATGATTTTGGGTGCACTTGTAAATTTATTGGGGGTTTTCGCCTTCTGGACGAATGTCTTCAAGACATACTTCTTTAAGAGATTTCAAGAGTGACGGAATCTTCTACTAGCTAGATTTAGCTTTCCGCGGATTCTTGTCTGTTATACCAATATGTCTCCACGCTTCTAGCGTCAAGGAGCATTGGTAAATACATATATGGTCCAAGTTGGGGAAGATATATGAGACCTAGTCACTCTTCTTATCAGTATATATATTGGCATATTAGATATCTTCTGAACTTCTAGTTCAGTTTACCTGTTCTGAACTTCTAGTTCAGTCTACCTAATACGTGGGTTTAAATACTGAAGATCTTTTTCATCAATCATTCCATGAAATTTCTCGGCATTCTATAAAATTTGGACTTTTATCTCCCCCTAATACCGTGAAACGATCTTCATCAAGTGTGCAGTTAGCGTACCTAATTATATATTGATCCCATATCATGGGCTTAAGTATTTAAACAACAGACAGAGGCTTTGATAGCCCTTGGAGGTACGCAATGGCGGTGATATAGTAAAATAGACTGCACACTATGAACAAAACGCAGACAGGGAAATGTTTGATCTTATACCACGTATTAGGAGCTAGGGGTAATAATTATGATATGCAGTGGGTCAGATTCTGATAGCATATAAAACTGATGTCCCCAACAAGAAAATACATAGTTTAAGAATTTTCTTCTACAAAATATGCTTTATATAATATGCACTTGAAGGAATCTGACTCAAAAAAAAATATTTGCCCAAGGCAACTCACTAGCTCATCCCATATTATAATATCATTTGGGTCTTTAAAGCCTTTAAACAATGTACCGCAACATATGAAGTACCCAAAACATATACGCAATCATCTATGATCAAATATGAAAGCATACATATCAAATGATATTATAAGGGTACACAATAATCATAGGAAAACTGGGAAGCTTGTCAAATAAAATAGATCTTCCAGATCTCTATCCTCAACTATCCATTAGTTTCACTCACTGGTTAATTTGCTTCGTGCAAATTCACATGATATAATTCACTCCCTCATTTGCTTCGAGCAAACTGATATGATATAATTCATTCATTCGTTTGCTTCGGACAAACTGATATGATATCATTTGCTTCTATATTTCAAGCTAATAACATTTAAAACAATCATATCATGTATGTTATAAGTCAATGATCATTCTGATAAAGAGGTATACCACTCCTTAAATAACACAGAATTGCACTAAGACATATTCATAGGGAGATTCGATATCTTGGCATCTTAAAATTAGTCAAAGAAGGATTATCATAATTTCTTGATAATAGCAATCCTTCCAGGATTGATATAGGATTTTTGGAACAATTTCAACCTTGAATTAGCAACCAGCTAATTGCATACGAGGGTCACGATTTCATGCATGAGAAAAATTTTCATAAATAAGTATCAAAACTAAGGGAAGTAACTCCGGGAAGTAAGATTAGAAAGGTAAGCTTAGAGAAGTACACTTCTGAATAGTAAAATTCAAATAGTTAAACCGAGTAGTAAAATCAGCAAAGAAAATCAGTAAATTTAAATTTCTTTGCACTCGTAAGTATATATATACTTCTCGGCCATGCAATAACTTTTCAAATNTAATTTGCTTCGTGCAAATTCACATGATATAATTCACTCCCTCATTTGCTTCGAGCAAACTGATATGATATAATTCATTCATTCGTTTGCTTCGGACAAACTGATATGATATCATTTGCTTCTATATTTCAAGCTAATAACATTTAAAACAATCATATCATGTATGTTATAAGTCAATGATCATTCTGATAAAGAGGTATACCACTCCTTAAATAACACAGAATTGCACTAAGACATATTCATAGGGAGATTCGATATCTTGGCATCTTAAAATTAGTCAAAGAAGGATTATCATAATTTCTTGATAATAGCAATCCTTCCAGGATTGATATAGGATTTTTGGAACAATTTCAACCTTGAATTAGCAACCAGCTAATTGCATACGAGGGTCACGATTTCATGCATGAGAAAAATTTTCATAAATAAGTATCAAAACTAAGGGAAGTAACTCCGGGAAGTAAGATTAGAAAGGTAAGCTTAGAGAAGTACACTTCTGAATAGTAAAATTCAAATAGTTAAACCGAGTAGTAAAATCAGCAAAGAAAATCAGTAAATTTAAATTTCTTTGCACTCGTAAGTATATATATACTTCTCGGCCATGCAATAACTTTTCANTCGGCCATGCAATAACTTTTCAAATATTGCGGTCACATATGCTTCAGGCATAAGCTAACTCCTCATACATGAATATATTTTCATGCAATACTCAAACATCTTCATCAATACCTCATCATTTCATTATCATCATTTATTGCAGTATTTGCTTCAGGCAAACTAGAATCAACAAGATGAGCTGAGACTCATTCTTCGATGACAAAATGCTTTGGTGTGCGACACATAAGGACCAAAGCCCTTCACACCCACATTGATAGCAAACTTCTAGCTAGAATTTTGCCTCAATAAGTATGGTCGTCATTGATTACCTTGATCACTTTGCTTCTTATTTTTGAGCTCGAAACTCATACCACACCAGTTATAACCTCGACCTCAACCCCTTATAAAGTTGCTCGATTGGACAACATTATGTGCTTCAGGCACTAGTGAAAAACCAATCAGACATGCATTTTGATTCTTCATCAACAACTAGTTATGGTTCTTAGCCACAATGAGTGCTAAAATTAGCTTAGAATGCTCCATAATTTGTTGTCTTGTACTGCTGCTAGAGTACAAGGTTACTCGCATGGAAAGTATACATAGTATTTTCAAATAAGTATTTATCTGAAACTTCCTGTTTGCAGAGTTTTAATTGCGAGACTATTTTATGCAGAGCTAAATTATAGTCAGTTACTGACTTATAATCTTAAAACTCGAGAGTAAAAGCTAGTCAAATTGTGCCTAATGAAGGACAATTGATGACTATTGGTCGAAATAGTCCTTCAGGGACTTCCAATCAAATACTCATTTTTAAGGTCGCGGTTCAAGTGGTGACGTATGAAAAAGAGAGCTTTTACCTTATGGGTATCAGTGCTTTGTGACTTAGCAACGAAAGCTTGTCTGAATTCCTTAGATGCAAAATGTATTCAATATCTAGAGCCCATGTTTAATAATTGCTTCTACCAAAAGAGAGTTTAATAAAACCACATTTGGCAATGGAGGACATGATCTACAAGATCATCATTTTCATGTAACTCTACAAAGCAATATGTGACAACAATGGGAAAAACCACTATTTTGAATACATGTTCAAACAATGGATGAAGAAACACTATTTTACAAAAATATGCATATATGCATCTTAGTATTCTGATGCAACCATAGCAATCCGATACAAACATAATAAGAATTGATTATGCATTCGATATCCAAAGCCATAGAACATACATGGATACATATACATACAATTTGGTATATAACCACATGTATTTACCATTTTCAAGCATCATGGTTCATGTAGAGCTTAATTCATATCCATGATTCAGGAGGATAAATCAAGAGAATTTATATTTACAAACCCATGTATTTAACCCCAAAACTTTGACTATAGCTTGATGAGGGGTTCATATACTCACAACAAACATGGAGTATTATCACACTAATTATCAGAAGCACACATATAGATAATAAAATCAAAAGGGAGAGCACTCATTTCGCAGACACAAGGATTGGGGGTTCCAATTCATATTGGAAGGCAATATGCACAAACAAAGCCATAGATTTCATAATAAAATGCACAAGACAAGATAGCAAGCATACCGTTCACCGAAAATCACAATAGAGACTCGTGCTGATAACGTGTTGTAATCTGGCTTATCAATTAGCTCAGTTCTCGCATGGTGATTGCCCGGTAATTGCTTAGAGATTATATATATATGATAATGTAGTGTGGAGATGGGAAAAATGAGAAGAACAAGAACAAGAACACAAGATGTAGAGCAAAATAACATGGGATCTTCAAGATCATTTCATTAAGCCTTCACTATCAATTTATACTAATTCATACAACCTTTCGTATCCTTAACATAAACAATATAATAATTAGAAGGCAAAGGAAGAGTATTCAAGTTTAATGGCCATTATCAATTTATTTATAACAATATATATATATATATATATATATATATATATATATATATATATATATATATATATATATATATATATATATATATATATATATATATATATATATATTTTGTCAATGATACTTTTATATTTTTAAATTTTCATATAATTTCTCTTTACCTACAATATCAAATACATCTCTTTTAATAAATCTAATAAATGGTTATCAAATTATCGCCTATTTAGTTATGCAATATATTTTCACTATCTTCATTACTAAAAATTTATTTTAATAATTTTAAATAAAATAAAATTATAAAAAAAAAATCCCTCAACCTTCATCTCTGACCGGAGACAAAGGCCATGTTTGGTAACATAATTAGTTTATCAATCAATTTTGATTTATTTGACCACTATTAGATGTTTGGCTTTGTTAAACGGTCAATATAAGTGTTTGGTTAACTAAATTTTTGTAACAGCTTATTGTTTCAAAACGGTAAAATTAAAAAAGTACTCAAAACAGCTTTTTCAATAAGCTTTTTTAAGAAAATAAATAATACTATTAAAGGTCATTTTGCATGAAATCAGCTATCAACTAACATTTAATTTACCAAACTATCTTTTTACAACTAACTAATTAATGTTATCAGCTAATCAAATCTACTAACTCAATCCGCTAATAGATATTTGTCGAACACCCCCAAATTGATATGGTCTTCATCTCTAGCTTGGAGACGAATATGTTTCTTTATCTTTGGTTGGAGGCGACGAAAAGTTCTTTGTCTTGTTGGAGATGAAGGAGCTACGAGAGGTTTTTTTTTTTTAATTTAAAATTATTAAAATAAATTTTAAATAATAATTTTTAAAGGAGATAACCATCATGTTAGTCGAGAGCGGTAGAACATGTTAATTTTGATTTAGTTACATAATTTCGAACTATTTAAAGACTCAATTACAATTGTTTGAGTTGAATAATTCAATTATTGTATTTTTTGTATGCAATTTAATGATTTATTTCAGCATTATTCCAAAATAGAATAAACTCAAACTTGATTTGATGTAACTTAGTTCGAATGTCGCCACAATTTCAAATCAAAGAGTAATAGAGTGTTGTGGCATTAGCAATAAAATTCCATTTGGGATCCAACATTGGTCAAAGTGTCGCCACAATTTCAAGTCAAAGAGTAATAGAGTGTTGTGGCATGAGCAATATAATTCTCTTTGGGATCCAACATTGGTCGAAGTGTCAAACCTTTTTAGATTGTCAGCTTTGGATTCTATGCCTATTGCTTTTGCCAAAGGTTAAGCTATGTACAAAATATATTACACCCTCCGTTCTATTTTATGTGTCTGATTCGGTTAACGAGTCTTGATTAAAGTTATTTTTAATTCAATTTTTTATAATATTAAATTTAGTATTAATATACAAAATTTAGATATTTAGAAACTACACTAAAAGTACTATTGAAGACAAAAAATCAAATTTAAAAATAAGTAAAAAATAATAAAGAAAATAAACAAAGAAGAAAGAGTTAGTTTGACCAATGAATAATAAGTAGGACAGATAAAATGAGACAGAGAGAATACGAAGAAATTAATACGGGTATTTGTATAGACTGAGAGAAAAAAATGTTAAGAATGAATGAGTAAGAGCAACTTCATCGGGTTGGGGTTTACCTTTAATTTTTTGTGTGTTTCAACATCTACTTCAGTAATCACTATCTTAGTCAATTTCAAAAACACTTCTCCCCATTAATTTTAAGTTTTTTCATGTTTTTGGTTGATCCGGCCACAGTTTTACTCTACTATGTTTTTATTAATTTTTTATTTATTATAATTTTAAATTTATAATTGTAATAAAAATTAATTAACTAAAATAAAATACCTACATTTAATTGAAATGATGATAATCATAAAATTAAAATTAAATTATTAATTGCTTAAAATTAAAACCAATTACTTAAAAATTAAACTACAAAGTTGTTAAAAAAATAAAGTACATAAAAAAGTAAAATGCAAATAATTAAATTAATCGCACGTTCCTCCATATATGCTCAATCGAATCCACGCGAAGTTGATGATGCAATTGCGAGTCATGTAACTTGAAATTTCTTTGTAAGAGTTAATTCCAACAGAGGTCGTTTGTCTTTGGTGACAGTTTCAAATTTAGTTTCAGACAATTATTTTTGTCATTTAACATCCTAAATTATCATATTTTGGACACTTTTGGCTATTCCAATGACTTTTCTGGTGAAGTCCTATTTTAGGCAATATATTTTCATCTCTTCAAATTTTTTATTATTTTCCAAGGAGTTAATCCAAGCGGAGGTCCCTTGTCTTTAGTGAAAATTCTAAACTTAGTCTGACACAATCGTTTTGTCATTTAACAACCTAGACTATCATATTTTGGATACTTTTGGTCCTTCCGATGACTTTTTCTAATGAAACCGTATTTTAAGTATGCAAGGACATTTTCGTCTCTTCAAATTTTGTTTTAAATTTCTAGCTCTCTGTGCCGTTTTTTTTTTTTTTTTTTTGGAATTTTTGTCTCTTCAGCTGTGGATTGCACCTTCTCCTTCACATGGCTCTTCTCTTCATCTCCTTCAACCTGGGCCCAAATCGTCCTTCTTCAATAGCGATACGGAGTACGTGAGGACCTCTAGGTGTGGGGTAATCATTTTGCGACGCAGTTGGAAAGTTCAAGATGTCACCACCCGGTCGACTGCAGTTTGACTACTATTGTTTTAGTTCATGATTCTGTGAATCATCTACTATATATAATTGTGGAGTAAAAATAAATAAATAAATAAATAAGAGAGAAAGGAGTTTCTTTTACATTGAAAAATACACTTAAAATAGGGTTTCACTAAAAAAAAAAAAAAAAAAAAAAAAAGCAATCGGAAGGACCAAAGTTTCCAAAATATGATAGTCTTTGTGTTAAATGACAAAAACGATTGTCAAGGATTAAATTTAGAATTTTCACCAAAGATAATGGACCTCCGATCCGCTAAAATTAACTCATTGGAAAAACAAATTTAAGAGACAAAAATACCCCTATCTAAAATAGGATTTTACCGGAAAAATCATCGGAAGGACCAAAAGTGTCCAAAATGTGATTGTCTTGGATGTTAAATAAACAATAGTCTGGCACTAAATTTGAAATTGCCACCAAGGACGAAGGACCTCCGCTGAAATTAACTCTTCTTTGTAAATATTGTTGAAACTTTTCAGTTGAGCCTAGCGATGCTTGTACAGTTGCTCCAATTTCTTCGTCCACCCAATTACTTACGTTGTCACCTTCATCCTCAACAATCATATATGTCGTGTAAGATAATGCAAGTATACATTATTTTTCTCAAGTTTATCCGATGCCAAAATCGTCCAGAACCCCTAATAATTGCAAATTGAGAACTTTTAAAAATATGTGCAAATTGTGGAATTTGAGAAATTTGGACTTGTGGGATAAGTGCAAAATTTTGTAAAGATGGTTGGAAAAAAGAAAATTTGGTTGGAAATTTTTTGATCACTTGAATTGTCTCTTTCCATTGTGATATGCAAAAAAAAAAAAAAAAAAAAATCCTTGAGATGTAGGAATACATTGAGAGAATGATAGGAATGAATTGAAAAAGTAGTATAGGAATGAATGAATTGAGAGTACGATGAAAAGTGATTAAAGATTTGTAAAAATATATGGTATTTATAGAACAAAAAAAAAAGATATTATAATTCTTTTAATTTTTTTTTAAAAATTGGTTCATTGCCAATAACAACTATATTGCCATTGCTAGCAACGACCCTATACGACAAGTTTGACCCGGAACATACTTTTGAATAGCGGCTGCAGACTTTCTCATAGATCAAAGTATATTATTTTTGTTATACCAAATATTATACCAATGCCTAATAATTTAACCATATGTACAATTTTTTGTTATATATGATACTGTTTACCTAGATACCTATCAATAAAATACTCCGTAACCCATAAAATTATACATTTTCAACGTATTAATAAATAGTAATAGAATCCAAGTTGCAAATAAAAAAATATGCCTAGTTGGTCATAACCACTGCTAATTGATTCTTTGGAGAGCTCATCACTTCCATTCAAAATTTAAGAACATATTCGAGCATGAGAAGAGAGATAATGTGGTCAAGCAAAGGAATGTCAAAATGGGAGAAGAAATTGGAAAGAAAGTGATATATATTTGCACAAGGTACATATATGATATACCATCCAAGAAAGTTATAGTATGGATATATAGGATAATCAATTCTAGACCTTTTGGTTGTGTAATATTATTGACTTCTAATTTTAAGTTAAAATGTTATAAGTATCACTCAGACCTCATAGAAGCACAAAAAATAATGAAAAATATAACAAAAAATAAGTTTGTAATTTTAGATAATGTCACAAATTCAACCATCATTCTTTTCAAATGTGTCAAAAAAAATGTGAAAGCTAAGTGAAGGGATTAAACTTAATAGTTAATAATGTAGTGGTAGACTAAGTTTTTTTTTTTTTTTTTTTTAAAAAATTATGAGTATAAGATTCTGATTTATCATGATTTTGCTTGGTCAAGAATTATGGATAATATATATACCACTACATGCATGCATGCATGGGCAATGCAACCATCACTCTCACTTTTAATTTCTTGAAGCTATAAATATGGACTTATTCATAGCCAATAATATCATCAAATCAGCAAATAGAAGAGAGAAGTTGCCTGAAGAGAAAAGTTTTTTTAGTAGCCAAGGATGACTTGCCTATACCACTTGAAACTTTAATTATATTAATTATTTCTCAAAAGAAAACTTGTTGGGGTTAGAGGCAAGTCATCTTTAGCTAACTTAACATGCTTCTCCCTTTCATGCAAGTCCTTCTCTTCTTAATCCATCCCCATGGCAAAGAGAAGTAGTGGTTTAATTTTAATTTGCCTTTTTATATTGATAGATGATCAAGGAAAATTCAACATAAAAGGAAGAGGGGACTAACATGATGGGAAGAATAGCCCAGGATGACTTGCCTGCACCATTTTCAGAAGGTCTTTAATTTAATTTTAATTACATGCTTGATGAAAAGATCATGACATTATTATATATAAAAGGCCATTTGTATGGTTTTCCAGGCAGTATCCTTGGCTATCTTGATAGGTTCTTTTTTTCATGTTATGTTTCTCTTCCATGCATTCCAAGTTGTCCACATACATATGCATGTAGTGCATAAAGCTTATGTTATAAACTTTATTTTATATCACATCTATAACTGTTTCCTTGTGTTATTTACCATTAATTTTAAGAAAAATTTCACTTTTCATCCCTAAGTTATAGAGTAATTGTAGAATTCGTCCATAAGTGTTGGTCATACTCAGATCATTTTTCACCCCTAAGTTATCACTTATCATTGGCATTGCTCTTTTCGTCCCTTTACTAATAAAACATTAGGGACGAAATTTGCAATTTTAGTATAATTCAAAGATGAAAAGTGAGCACGAAAGGACGAAAAGTGCAACGACGTCAATGATAACTTAGGTAGAAAAGTGAACATGACCAACACTTAGAGACGAATTCTACAATTACCCTATAACTTAAGGACTAAAAATGTAATTTTCTCTTAATTTTAAGTAATAAGTATTTTTATATATTATTCTGTTCTTTTAGCTTATATTTTCTGTTTTATTTCTAATTAATTAAAGATAGATATAATCCAACCATTATTACAGCCTACTAGCTAGAAAAGGTTGATTGGATTTGTTACGTAATGAACCCAGGGTAACACACATAGGTTAGAAGGGTGGAAACCATGCTTATTTAATAAGGGATCTAGGCTAGACTGTACTACCCCTCATACTGGCCACACAATCTACACGCTCTGAAGATGTTAGTTGTACCAACTTGACCACTATCATTGGTTTAATGGTATTTTGTTATAAGTAAGAGTGAAGTTATTTACAATTTAATTTTTTATAATATTAAATTTAAAAATATTTTCAAAGATATTAAGCTTAGAATTAGTATATAAAATTTATATATTTTTAAATTAAATTAAATTAAAAATATTATTAATGTAGTAACATTAGTTTAATTAACCAATGAATAATAAATATAACAGGTTGAGAGAATAGTTAATAAGTATAAAATATAAAATTGACCTAGGCAAAAGATAAATAGAGAAAAATTATTGCATGTAAAGCTGAGGTAGGGAGAGAGTGGAAGAATGAAGTGTGATTAGACATGTTGAGCATAATATATATGTGCGCGCGATATCCAATTATCAGTTTAGACTTTTAATTGAGATGGATCACATGATTCAATTTGGTATTAGAGTCAACATCATACCAAAAGTCATGAGTTTGAATCTTCACGTCATCTGATTAAAAAAAAAAAAAACTATGGTCCACATAATTGGCCCTCATACGTGAGCTTTTAGTTGAAATGAAACACATGCTTTATTAGACAACTATGTCAATATCTTGATGTCTATAATGCACAGGACTTTATAATATGATTCTGAATAATTTTTATTTAAAAAAAATCAAAATGTAATTTCTAAAAATACTTACTCCGTAATAGATTGACAAATAATATTTATGCATATTTAAAGAATATTTCTTATTAAAAAATAAACTTACATATATTTTTTATATTTGTGTGCTTCTCATGCATTTTGTATCATATTTTTTCCTGTGTTTCATTTCCTTTCCGTGCTACTTCAAATTGTCCCTTTTGTTATCTAAATAAATCGCACGACTTAACATAGTGATTCGAGTTGTCTCAAAAAAAAAATAGTGATTCAATTTGATGGCACGACCGAAGGCGACAGTGTAAAAATTCAAATACCCATACAAGAAAATTAAGATATGACCGATAGATTAATTGTAGACTTATAAATGCTTTTTAATTTTACCATTCTTCTTCTCCTCCTTCATAATAATTATTAATACGATTAAATGACACCATTTGTAACATTGTTCCGACGTGGCCAGTTGGTTGCAAAACTATGTTATCCATTGTCACATGTATGTTCCTAACAGTTCAGCCTCCAAGTTCCTAAGGTATAAATTGTTTATTGGACCATGATATGACCAATCCCAACCCAAGTAATTTTTTATACCTTGTCCCGAGGCATGAGGTGATTCTCTCAGTATAGACGGTATTAACTCTTTGTACTTCAGTCGGTATTGATTATGTGTGCTTCAATAAGTTGAGAAAGTATATACGAACAGATGCTACAGTAGTACTAAAAAAAAACAGTTGTTATACGATATCCCTGGTCCTATATTGTATATTGTTAGTATTAGAATTGTGAACTTTTGTGAATACAATATAAGGTCATCACAAATTGTAAATTTTTAAAAGGTAAATTATGAACTTTTAGTATGTAAATTGTGTATCTTTGAACCCGATCTACCTTGTAAAGTGAACCCAGGTCCATAGAATAATTTGCCAACCCCATTCAAAGTCTCTTATGGGTGTTTGGTTGGGATGAATTTGGGTGTAAAGGAATTGCAATTTAATAAATTGCCGAATTACACTGTTTGATTGGAATTGCAATTCCCTCCAAATGAGGAATTGCAATTCATGGGGTACCCCATGAATTGCAATTCAATGGAGAGGAGGGGAAATTTTAATTTGTTAAAGACAATTTTGCCCCTCCTCCCATACCCCTTGTGTTTGTTTTAATCTTTTGAAAGAATTATTATTATTATTATTATTATTATTATTGAAAGAATATTTTTTTTTTAGCTATTGACTATGTTACAATGTAGTATCTGTTTATAGCTATTATTATTACTACTACTACTCCAACATAAGGGCATTTTAGTCATTCTATTGCTTCTTACCTTTCAATTCCCTGCACTCCTATTTCTGCATACCAAACATGGTAATTTCAATTCTTACTTTATTCATTGAATTACAATTCTACCAAGTTACAATTCTTTTCTCCCCTAATTGCCTCCTCCTAATCAAACCCCATGTTAAAGGTTTAGGTCAAAATCTGCCTTATAACCTACATACTTTAATTAGGTTATGTATACTCAGTACTCACCCATCACTAAATAATTATATACACAAATTGAGATTGTAAATATTAAGGTAGGGAATCAATTATGTTCTCTTCTTTGGGCCTATGAAATTTATGGGGCAATGGATCGGAGTCAGGGGCCTATTTTCTTAGCAAAGTCACATAATTTTATTGTACATTTATTTTGTCAATTGAATATGCTGTAAAAAAGTTATATTTTACAAAAATATACATAATTTTATCTACAATCGTCATAATTATTATCTGCAAATTTCAACTTCACTTATTTATTTACTCTTACCACCTATCCACCCACCCCAAACTACACCACTAGTCCACTACCTCACATATTTACTACGGAGTAATTTTTTTCATTAACAATTTAACACTATTATATTACTCATACAATCTTTCTCTCTCATGATTAGAATCCTATATATATATATATATATATATATATATATATATATATATATATACCCCAAACTACACCACTAATCCACTACCTCACATATTTACTACGGAGTAATTTTTTTCATTAACAATTTAACACTATTATATTACTCATACCTTCAAAGCCGCGTCTTGGTCTGACACAAAGCATGATGGTATACGTCCTATGGCCTCCTTAAAACTCTCCAACAACCAAACGTAAGATGGGATATCTTCTTTGGTTAACAAGCCAGCTCCTAAAGTTACACACCTCTTTTGATTATCCACACCTGTAAATGGGACAAAAACCAATTTGTACCTGCACATAAGTGAACAATAAATTACTAGTTACTAGCACATAAATGCACATACGCGAGAAGATTACAATACAAGATCATTGTGCTGATAAATGAATACAGTAAATGCATTCAAGGCTACCCAGATGTGGTTTTGCACTGCACGGCGCTCTAGTTTGCACTACAGTGGACTCAAATACTACACTATGCACTGGTAGTATACCGTGATTGCACTGGTGGGTTAAAATTTTATTGTAGCTTCATATGATGTAGTAAACAGAATTTGAGGAAACAACACTCACTAATTGTGATGCTGAGTAATACTATGCACAAACCACATACGCACTGCACATAAAGTTGCACAACTATTTAATAACTTATTTATGCTCTAATAATATGCAAAAGCAGCTCCATTTTGAAATAAAACATGATAGTTTTTTTTTTTAAAATAAACATGATAGGGTAGTTAAGTACGTACCTATTTGTTGAGTACGTAGCGTCAAACGAAACAATGTCCCCAAAAACATAGCAATTTCGGATTGCCACCGGATCAGCCCAAAATACACGTCGTAACTGGTCGTTCTCATCCACGTCATACTTATAAAAAAAATGCACCACATGGCTCCTTTTTCGCAGACAATTGATCAATTGCCAACTGTGCATCACACCCCTCAATATATGCACGAAGGTCACGTCTCAAGTTTTGGAAATCGACATTTGTCCCTCCGACATATTCATAACCCCCCATAAACTCCTTACACAACCTAAAACACTGACTTGTCCCAATATTTGCCTTCGCACAATTTGCAACAAATGTTTGATGTCCAAAATCAAGTTTACGATGAACCTTCAAAAATTGCCTAGACATTACAGAACACAACGAATGACTGTGTCTACCCTCAAAAGAGAACACACGATAAACACCGGTAACGAGCATCTTAAACACAATTCTAGCGTTGCACCCCACCCTATTAGAGATCCGACGTCGCTTTTCAGTCACTGACCCACTATCATCACCTTCCCCCTCTAAAATTTTAGAGGTACATTTAGACACCGACTTAAACCCTTGACGACTACAAACCAAGTACTTCAACACAACTTGTCCATCCCTACCCTTTTTCACAGTACTATGCCTAATATCAAACCCCACCATGGTAGCATATTTCTGATAAAAATCAACTCCACCCCCCAATGTTTCAAACAACTGGCCTTCAACCGGCTTACTACCATCATCCAACACCGGACACCAATATTTTGTTGACCCGGGTGATATCTCCACACGACATACTACCCCATCCTCAAAAAAATCATCCCCGCCATTATCTACCTCGCAAAAAATAAAGAATATTAAATAAAGAGAACACAATTACACCCACACAACCAGCCATAAATAACAAAGCATCCGGAACAACCAGCTATAAATAACAAAGCATCCGGAACATTGATCAAACATTAAGCAACCCACTGCCCGACCGAACAACAAAATAAAAAGTGTGAATTCAGATACATATAAAGATTTGCACTGCACTAGTTGCTTTGAATGCACTGCAACAAAGTTCACCCATGCAAGAATTCAACTAAACCATGAATATCACCCCACCCATATCAACAGTACCACTCTACCCATGGCAACACAGTACCAACCTAACCCATGCAAAAAGATTACGATAGCACAAACATGAATACCATTAAAACACACCAAAACCAAAAACAAGCCCCCTTACTGATTACCCAAAACGCAGAAACAAACCAAATAGCCACCATACACCCCGCATATCGTTGGCGTAAACGACCTGGGAGCTTTCTTCATTGACAACGAAACCAAAAACAAGAAAAAAAAAAAAGACAAAACTTACCTGGAGCCATTACAGCCGTTCCGGACGCCGTCGAACACAAGCAACAGGGAAAAACTACAAACGACGCTGAAGCAAGCAACAGGGAAAAACTACAATTCTAACACGGTTACACTCCTAAAACCAAGGAAATTCCACATATTATACCGCCAACAAAAAAAGAAAAACAAAACAAAATATCTAAACTGCCCCTAACACTTAAAATCAGCGCATCCAGATCAATTAAACCATATTCAAAACACACCTTCAGATCACAAATAATCAAGGGCCAGAATACAACCTCACGTTCTCACCTAAGCTCCCTGTTCTCACATGATTAGAATCCTATATATATATATATATATATATATATATATACCCCAAACTACACCACTAGTCCACTACCTCACATATTTCCTACGGAGTAATTTTTTTCATTAACAATTTAACACTTTATATTACTCATACAATCTAGACCATTAAAAAATATTATATGGGTGCACAAGATCTGATCTCACGATCTTACCTAGACAAGTGATCTCATTGGAACCCTACCCTATATATATACACTTTGTTTTGGTAATGGATTAGCGCGCGGACCGGATTGGATATAGTGGATTTTTTAGAAATCACATCCGTATTCAATCCACTAGTTGCGGATATTCACTAAGTGGATCCATACCCATGCACTTTAAGTGGATATGGATTGAATCGGAGCAAAGCAGATCCTTGCTCACCCCTACCGTCAAGCACTATTGTAGTATTGTGTCGGTTTTCCAATCTCGAAAAATCAATTTTCATTAATGTGAGAGGTTGTTGGAAAATTAGTTAAAATTGGCGTGTGAAATTACCATTTTGAGGCAAAGTTTTGAGTGGATCAACTTTCAATTTGGGTCGAGTCAAAGTGAATTTTAGTCTTTCTAAGTGAAAGCTAGATTTAATTCAATATATTATACATTCAAAACGAATAATGAGGGAACGAAAAATTAATTCTCAAAGTATACCTACTTGAGTTTGGAAGGCATTGAAGGAACCTTTGTCACACATTTATAAAGGGAAATAAGTTTGCATTAATATATATACAATTTCCTTTTTAGGTTGGGGAACTTGAATTGTATAGCATAAAGATTATCTATTGTGTGCCGGAGATGATGAATTAGCTTCTTACATGGATGATGAATAGGATAAATATATGATATGACATCCTATGTGGCGGGTAGCATGATATTAACATACTATTATAGGCCAAAATAGATTAATTTAATTACATTGTTTTAACAAGACAACTTTTTAGTTGAATTTTTTAAAACAATTTGAGACCTTATTTGAACATTTTCGTTCGCTAAATATTATTAGGCATCATTTAATACAAAGAAAAAAAACTTTTATTAAATATTATGCACCATTTTTTTGTTTTATATTTTAATATGAGTTGTGACAAATACATAATTATTATATTCATTGAATGCTATAAATTATTTTGATTTTTTTGGTAAACTAAATATGAAAAATGATATAAAATTTAATAATAAAAAAGTTAATAAGAATAATATCATCCTTATTATGTTTTATATTTTAATATGAGTTGTGACAAATACACAATTATTATATTCATCGAATGCTATAAATTATTTTGATTTTTTTGGTAAACTAAATATGAAAAATGATATAAAATTTAATAATAAAAAAGTTAATAAGAATAATATCATCTTTATTATGTTGCTGATTCTTGTATTTGTCCCTTTCCAATATTAAGATAAACACCTTCCATTAGTAGATCACATTCTAGGGATGGGATTTTCCTCCCTTGGGTTTAAACTTTAAAGTTGAAACTTTCTAAAGAGGAAAATCATAAAATTATAGCAAGAGGAAATAGCATATTTTGGCAAAAACTAAAGAAATTTTGTTTGGTTTTTGTTTTATGTTTTATGTTTTATGGTTTTTTTTTTCTTTTTCTTTTTCTTATGGCATCTTTTGAACGTTGACACTTGACACAAGATCCTAAGCACTCAAACTGCAACCTATTTTCTTTTATTTATTTATTTACTTTTTTTAAAAAGAAAAAACTTTTTTTTTCTTATTCCTTTTCCCACTCTTTAATTCACCTTGTGGTCCAGTGGGATCAAACCCTTCCTTTTATACGGGAGGTGGTGGGTTCGAGGTGGTGGGTTCGAGCCTTAGTGAAGACAATACTGACTCTTGTGCTTCAATAGGTTGAGAAAGTAGTTATGAACAGATACATTGTAATAGAGTTAGTAGTATTCAAAAAAAAAAAAAAAAAAGTTACTAGCAATCTTGCATTTATTTTCACAGTTAATTTAAGGGGAAAAAAAAAAAGAAAAAAAAACCTTATTTTGACAAGAGGATTGCTAAATTCCTCTCTTACATTTAAATCCTAATATTGACATCCTAAAATAACATTAGTTGACTGGTTTTTGTTTTAGTTTTTTCATCCCTTTTTTTTTACTGTAAGATTAATCTATGTTCGGTCATCAACAAAGTTTGACTGGTTTTATTATTATTACTAGTTATCACACGCGCGTTGCACGATTAAACCAATGTCCAATGCGTATTTTTAAATTAGTGTTCCTTAATTGGTTAAAGTAGTCATATAATCATGAGAGAGAAAAAAAATGCTAAATTAATAAAAATCAAAGAAATAGTCTCGATGCTTATATATTTTAATAAAATATAACGAAATTGTAAATAGTTAAATTGCAACTAAAATAAGTAGAAACAAATAAACCACTTACATGGGAGCAAATGGAGTGCCATCATTGTCACTTGTTTGGACACCAGTCCGACCATTTAAAATTCATGTATAATTGTATTTGTGATCAAGTACTTTATAGTTCGTCCGGATAGGTTTGACAATGACATTTGAGATGATGTACCATTTGTTGGTTTGTAAAGTGATATCATACATTCCAATGTCATTATCAAACACTATTGATTGAACATTTGAACCCGAGTTCCTTGCATTTAGATATAGCATGTACAATGATGTTTGTGGTGAATGAGAGCATATTCATAATAATAATAATACTAATAATGATAAAAATAAAATAAAATAAAATAATAATAATAATAATAATAATAATAATGATGATGATGATGAATGAAGAAAAATTTTACTATTTACTTACTGTTTCATCCTCAAGTATGATGAGCATATACTTTTTCTCAGGCGTTCCAACAGCGTTTTTTAGTTTGTTTTTCTTAATGACATGAACTGTACAACTCCAGCCCACAGTTTGTGTGTCAATGTCAATTAACTTTACTGCATTTGTCATTACTAATATCCTTGTGTCATGGAAATATGTTCATGAAGGATGTTATGAAATAATATGATGGAACCACAACATAAATTCAAAAACCATAGATTAGGGAGTTAGGAGTAACTAAAATGTGTAGATTATAGAGGAATATAATGAGAACAACAACATTACATACAAAGATACAAGTACAGATGAACAGATTATACAATAGATATATTTACATAACGATATTGAAGTTATACTAATTAATGAGTATACCATCATTAATTTTTTTATAAAAAAAAAATTGTAATCATTATGAGTACAAATACAAATATAGAATTAACATGATAGTATTCTGACAATCATACTTATAAAATGTCAAGTAGATGGTGTATTGCACAATATGTTAGGTTTAATTTTGGGTGAATACCAGTGAGAATGGGAGAAGTTTATATACTATTGTTTTGAGTAGAATAATGGTTTAGTTAGGAATCTATACAAAATTGTATTATAGAATCTTATTAAGACTTCAATATTCTAATTTTAAGTTAGGAATTTATACGGAATTGTATTATAGAATATTGCCAATTTGTTTGAAAACTGCAATAAAGAAACAAATTTCCTAAAGAATTTAATGTTAAACTTCCGTTATATTTAACGTAAAATTTGGTAAAATTATAAAAGATTAGCATATATTAGGAATTTAATTGGAGGTTGCACAATAACAAGAACACAAAGTACAATATGTTATAACAGACTATTAGACTAACATTTTTTTTAGTTCCAGTTAAGGATCTAAAATTATTGACTCTTATTATAAGTGTAGATGTAGATTATTATTATTATTATTATTATTATTATTATTATTATTATTATTATTATTATAACTCAAGGTTACATTTGTTCAAGAAAAAAATATGAATGTTATTTTTTATATTCGATCTTATGAATATTAAAATTAGGTGAGTTTAGTAAACATTAGTTAAAGCGTTATATGTTATAAACATTATTACACTAGTACTCCGTACTATAAATATATCTAAATCTAAATAAATAATATAATAAAATAAAAACATAATAAATGTGAATGAAGGTTATACCCCTCATTTATGTCCGTTTTTTCCGTTAAATTTTTTTGTACATTATGCTATAAAAGTTGTACTACATAATATTTTGCACAAATATACCCCTATCGTTATAACTTCCGTTATCTTTTCCAGTATTGTTACTATGCACATGCATCCACCATATATTTTCTTATATTCTTCAATAATAATAATAATAATATATACACATTATATATTTGAGTTATATGTTAGTTACTTTTTAAAATATTTTTTTGAAAGCCTTACTTTTTAAAATATAAATATCAAATTTATAAAAATGCTTTACATTATTATTATTATTATTATTATTATTATTATTATTATTATTTACTATAATTATTTAAACATCTAAAATCTAAATAAATTTAAAATTTTAATACTATAAAGTACTAATATTGGGCACCTATTTTTTGCACATCGCGCATAAGAAATACTAGTACTAATTGCCTTAGAGTGCACATTGTTCCTTCTTTCATAGCACATTGTTGTGCCTTCCAGAGCATTTTTTTAAAATTGTAAATGACGAACTTTTTTTTAAGACAAATTAATTTTGATCACTAATTACTAATTTGAGTTGAATATTGTTTGTTTGTTTGTTTATTATTTATGGTCGTTTATGATTTGTGTTGAAGATCCTATATTAAATTTAATTTTTTCAATAATTGTTTCACATCTTTGTGCCTCCAGTGCGCATTTTTTGCCTTATAGTGAACATTGTCCCTTCTTCCAAAGCACATTGTTGTGCTTTACAATGCACATTGATGAAGTTCGTAGGTGGCGATTTTTTTTTTTTTGAATCCGACTGTGATTCATTCTCATTTCTCACCTGCGGCTTTCTTCTCAACCCTGTGTGCCCACGCGCGTGCGCAAGACTTGTAAAAACATGGGCAATTTTCTTTTTCATTTAATTTTTTCCCTTCCTCATTTTCAATTCTAAAAAAAAAAAGTAGAATTTCATAATTTGGATCTCATTGCAAAGTAGAAAAATTAATAAATCAAACAAAGTAATTGGATTTCAATTTGATAGCATGGTTTTTCCAAAAAAAAAAAATAATAAAAAAAAATTGATAGTAATCTTACAACCTATAAACCAAAAACTCATATCAGTCCATTGTATTATTATTGTTTTTTTAAGGAATAGAATTTAATAAGTAGAATTGTATTATTTTTATTAATGTTACTAGTATTTTTACCCGTGCGTTGTACGAAATGAATTTGTTATAATATTTTAAAAATATTTGGATCAATATACAATTATATAAACTATAACATCGAATATTATATAGTACAATTGATGAAATTGGTTGAATCGATTATGTTTTCTGATGTTTTCCTTGCTTAAATTAGATGAAATAATTGTCCAATTACTTGTGAGATGTACGATAAATTTTTTATTATATATTTAAATAATTAAATTAAAGATAAAATTATAAAAAATCTATTATTGAGCGTGTATATTTATTTGATTATAAGATTAGTGTAAAGTATCACTCAATTAATTAAATAATATATGACTTGTTTGTCTACAATTATCTTAAAAAGATAGATATGTAATATGACTTATATAAGTATATTATTAGTAAAATAAATATGGAAAAAATGAGAAAAATTTAATTTTAATTATTATAAAAATAAATCCAACCACCATTAGCTTAATTACCATAATAATTATTAGGCAATTACACAAATATATGTGTAATTATTATTTTATACCTTGAGGATATTCATTTTCACCATATCGCATTTAGTTTGTTTTTCCTCCTCCATATCTGTATGAATTAATTGTAATTATTATAACAAATCCAACAACTCATATTTAATTGTAATTATACTAATATATGTGTAATTATTAGCTTAATTAACGTAATAATTATTATTGAATTATACTAATATATGTGTAATTAATTTCTTAATTACTATAATAATTATTAGGTAATTATACTGGCTGAAAATATTGTAATATATGTGTATTGAATAATATAATGATTGAAAATATAATAAGTATCCAAATACTTTTGATTTCCATTCCTGTTTTTCTACCATATATACGAAAATAAAATAAAAAAATATAAACAAGTATGTACCCTCTATATGTAAGTTGGTCAAAATAGAAAACCAATTATACCATACGAAGTACATAATATTACCAATTATGTTATTATGTTATGACCTAATTAATATGTCTTTCCTACACAGTATTATGTTATTACGTTAATACGTGAATATAAAAACAATATTACCAAATAATAGATATTAGTTAATTTTCATTTTACATTTTCTTACCAAATAAGTTTTATTAATTATTTGACCAATAAAATATTTAATTAATTGACTACAAAAATTTATGCGGGAAAATGAAATAGGAGGATTTTTACTTTTATACATAATATAGATATAGATTAATATGTCTTTTTTACCCGGCATTATATTATTATATGAATACGTGAATATAAAAATAATATTACCAATTAATAGATATTAGTTAATTTTCATTTTACATTTTCTTACCAAATAAGTTTTATTAATTATGTGACCAATAAAATATTTAATTAATTGACTATAAAAGTTTAAACGGGAAAATGAAATAGAATGATTTTAATATAGTATAGATTTACATAAAAATTAAATATGTAATTTTAAAATAATAAATTTTTAATTTTATTTTAAAAAAGCATCTATCATTCTATCCTCCGATAACATTATTATTATTATTTGCATATAAACCGTAACATCAATTCAAAAGAAAATGCCAGAAACCCTAATCTGAATAATTTCACCTTTCCTTTTTCCTATTTTCCTTATTTGCTCTTTTTTTTTTTTTTTAATTTTTTAATTTAAATTATTTCTTCAACCTGTTTGGACACTCAAAGCCAACCCTAACCCAGAACCCGCTCCGGCGCTCCCATTGTCCTCACCGCTCTGTTTCTCTCTCTCTAAATTTTCTCTGTGACTTTCTCTCTCTTCACTTTTTTCTGTAATTTTGGCAGATTATTTTCCCTATTTTTTTTTTAAAGCAATGGAGGTGGGTGGTTTGAGCTCAGAAGTGCCTGCCCTGACGGAAACTGTGGTGATGTCTGTGTTGGAAGCTGTGGTAGCTGAGACCCTTTTGGTTGCTCAGAGATCTGCTGCCTGTCTGTTCATAGTGGTATACACTACTTCTCATTCGCGCTGGGTTTTTGTGAAGCTTTGTTTTTTATTTTATTTAATTTTATGTGGGATTTTGATTTCTTGCTCTGTTTTTTCCCATTTTTAGCTTCTCTGAACTCCCTTAGCTTATCTTCCTTGCAAAAAAGTTTAATTTTTATGGTGTGGGTGTTTGATTTGCTCCCAATTTCTTTGTTTTGTGCTTGTAAAACACATGTTAAATGCCTCTTTTCTTGCAAAACTTTGTTTTTATGCTGTGTATTTGTAAACGGACTTGTGAATTACTTAGTTTATATGGAGGGTTGACAATTCAGTTTTTCTCTGCTTTGTAATTGATTTGGAAGGGTGCTGGTTAGCTTGGATTTTGCTCCTTTCTGTTGTTTTGGGCAAACTTTAAACAGGTTGTTCTGTTGAGGACATAACAGTTTTTGTTTACTTGCTACACTGGTTTTTAACTCCAAGTACAATCTGTTTACATAGATATAGTCAATTCTACTTGAAAACAGATGAGATATTGGTGCATTGACTCCTAAAACTCAAACTTGGATTTCACGAATATGGGCATCCAATGATATTTAGAATGACACATAACTAGTAGATCTATTTAACATATTTGTATGCTAGTTTTTGTTTTTTGGTTTCTTCAAAAGCAATTGGTCTGTGCTTCTAAAAATTTATCTCAGTGCAAGTACTTATCCCTTTTCTGGGGAAAAGAGCGGTAAAAGTTTGGTTAATAGTTGACTTAATGTAACTCAGCTGTACCTCTCAAGAAGAGTTCTCTTTTCAATAAAGTAGTCGTGCTATGAAACCCTTTTCTCTTTTACTTTACGTGTTTAGTGGTTGGTGGAAGCAAATTGCCCATTCTCAGGACTGGACATAGCTTGGCACATTAATCTCAGGATGTGTATATGTTCTATACTTCTACCCCTTTCCATCTTATCAGATATTCAGGGGCAACAAATCATATAGATCCTGCTTTTGTATCCACTTTGATGTTATAATCTTAGATATGAAATAGATTTAGTTACCAATTTACCATGCTATAAGCCTATAACTAATCCTATCTAATGTGTAAATTAATTGTTTTTTATTTTTGTATCTGTTGTATGGGTGTTGGGAGTGATTATTTATTGGCATCTACCAACTGTCTGTACATTTAATTACGGGAATTCTACAAAGAAGGCTGTGTTATGTTAAGTCAATATATAGAATCTATGAATAGTAATAGTCTGACGGTTGCACAGCTATATGTGAGGACAAAGCAAGAAATAATGACATAAATTTAAGTGTATAAATATAAATGTATAACTATTATACAAAGGCAGTTCTTGATCTTCTTTGTTTTATATATATTTTTGTTTGGTGGTGTTTCTTCAATCTTCTGTCATTGCAAATCTGGATTGATCCCTTCCACAAATTCATATTCTGATTTTCATCCTTAATTGTTTGCTATATGAATTTCTTGAATATGGTACTTTTTGTCTTTATAGTTGCCATTACTTACTTTCATTTATTATCCACTGGACAGAAACGTCCTGTTTCTTCGTGTTAGATTCCCTTATAAATGTTGTCATGTTTCCAGACGGGATGCCTTCTGAGGAACAATGGTGCGTTGCCAGATCTGTCAAGGGTGGAACAAAGGTAAGAATCATCTTTATTGTTATGTTACATCCGAGAAGTGGTGTTTTTCATTGGTAAATATCCGGAAGAACTGAGTTGAAATGATGCATTTAGGTTTCCCTTTGAGGAGCTCCACAAAAAGAACGAAGCTGAGGTCGAGAATAAAGATGGCAGTGATACCGAGGATGACGATGAAGATGACGACGGTGATGGTGGCGATGACCAGGACGATGATGATGCTGGGGATGAAGACTTCTCGGGTGACGAAGGGGGAGAGGATGACGATGAAGGGGATCCCGAGGAAGATCCCACAGCCAACGGAAATGAAGGAAGCGATGACGAAGACGAGGACGACGATGGAGACGAGGACGAGGACGGTGACGAGGAGGACGAAGAAGAAGAGGACGAGGAGGACGAAGAGGACCAACCACCCGCCAAGAAGAGGAAGTGAAGGTGTTTTAGATGGTGTTCATTCTACCTGCCTCCATGTAATGGTTGGGATTATATCTTAGTAACTAGGACCCCCAAGTTTAGCTTTGTCTGGCTCTTTGTAGCTTAGGAAATTGACCATCCTTGTTTAGACTGAAGTGCTTTTATTATGTGAGAGATTGTTGTGACTTGTGGTATATGTTCCATTTGATTCACTTTAGTTGCATTGCATTATTGATCAACTCTATCTTATTTTCAATGTTTTTACTTTTCAAAATTATTTTGTTTAATTTATACGTTGAGATTCTATTCTTTGCTTATTTTCTTAGTTGATATAATTCTCAATTTTTTTTCTTAAAAAAAAAAAAAAACATCATGGTTCTTGATAGTTGATATCACCCATTGGCCACATTGGATTTTAAACCATTTTATGGTTAATGTTTCAAAATTTTTATACTATGTTTGGTAACATAGTTAGCTTATCAGTTAATTTTGATTTATTTGACTATTTATTAATTGTTTGACTCTGTTAAGCAATTTAAGTGTTTGATTAACAGACTTTCAAAATTATTTCATTTGCAAAGCTCCAAAAATTGAAAAAAAAAAAAAAAAAAGTCATTAAACTTGAGCCATAAGTCTGATTATATTCATTATTAAAGTTAAAGTACATGTTTATGCTGTAGGTTCAAATATATATTACTAAATCATAGGATTTGTCAAAGATTCAGTTGGGTTGGGAATATTCTTTTGTAAATAGTCAACTATGTCCAACCAGCTTCATTAGTGTTGGCGTGTTGCATTAATTTGGTAGACCAATGTTATTTCCACTCAAATGACCATAGGAGTCATTTTCATTAAGCTTTACTACATATTACAAGTTTTTTAAATTGGGCCTATTGAAAATTCATAAGTTGAACTTTAAAACCGCTCATGCTCTAAAGACAGGTGGATGAGATAAATCGTGTGATATGTTTTAACTGACCTATAGACAACTAAATACTTATACACGGTGTCTATAATGAAGTCAAATTCACACTTTTTTTAAAAAAAATTCTTAGTAAGATTTAAAGTAGTAAATCCCTTTTTTGATCCTTAGTATGAGATGGGATCCAACGGCTTATTTGCCTTATACTATCGTACTGGAAAAAGTATTATGAAGTGCTAAATTCCAAAGTCAAATGATCATTCATCTTAAAGGGACAATTATTCTCTTTTCTTTTTATTTTTACTAAACTTTTGACCAAAGAGAAAACTTTCCATTACTGTTCTTTTTCTGGAAAAGAAAAGGAAAAAAAAAAGTTCAAATTAACCCTTGAATTACATACAAAAGTGTAATTAGACCATTCAACTAAAAAAAATGTATAACTAGATCTTCAATTGTCTAAAATTATGCAATTCAACTAAATTTGACATGTTTCTTAAGTTATCGTTGACGCAAGCGGTCATTCTATTAAAAAATTTATTTTAATAATTCTAAATAATAAAAAATAATAAAAAATCACCCGTCTTCATCTAATCACCTCCCGCCAGAGATGAAGACGGGGAGAGTTTTTTTTTTTTTTTTTTAAATTATTTTATTTAAAACTATTAAAATAAATTTAAAAATATTTTTTTAAAAAGATGACCACAACAACAATAACATGAAAAACATGTCAAATTTGTTCAAATTGCATAATTTTAGACAGTTGAGAGATCTAATTACTCTTTTTTAATAATAATAATAATAATAATAATAATAATAATGCTATTTGAGCTGAGATACTAGCGTCCAACTACTTGGTTGCTTTCTTAGGCAGCTTTATTGCTAAATTTTAAAAGTCAAATGGCAAGTTGTTAAGTTGAATATTTCAAATCCCTTGTCAATAAGGGCAATGCTTAAAGTCAACAACCCTCTCTCTCTCTCAATAATTGATGAAAGGGAAAATTACAGTACTACACGCATAAATTCTCCAAAATTATAAACACTCAACCTAAGCAAAAAGGATTAAGTAAATAAGAAGAAAAAGAAAAAAGAAAGATTTGTGGGACGTAAGCAAGCATTTGGTTCAAACTTCAAACATCAGAATAAGAATTGTAATAGGATTTTAATAGATGTAATTTATTTGTTGCCTTGTAGGATAGTAATTAAGAATGGGAATGAAAATAAATAAACCATTAATTAATTAAATATAAATAAAAACGAGTAAATATATACAAATATATAATGCATCTATATACACATACTTGTATGTGTAAATATATATTAAAGTATCATATTAAATCCATTAAAAAATGATTTCTATTCCAATGTTCAAAAAATAAAGTAAGGCTACCACATTATATTGTGGACCATGGTCCACAATGCATGGTGGACCATGATCATAGCTGATACTGCAGTTGTGTTAAATGGATACTGCAGTTGTGTTGAAAAGATACTGCAGTGCACGGAACAGAGGTCGTTCATCCGTTCAACACAACTGCAGTATCCGTTCAACACAATTGCAGTTCCAGATGAATAACACGGCCTCTGTTCCGCGTAACTGCAATTTCCTTTCAACACAACTGCAGTATCAGTCCAACACAACTGCAGTATCAACTATGACCCATGGTCCACAATATAATGACTGCATTCCTACAATTCACTCTCATTTTTTAAAGCGAATCTTACTGTCATATCATAACATTTACAATTCAATATCATTTTCTTTACATTCATAAAAAGACTGCCAAAACCTACTCAAGTTTGACTTTTGCCAATAGCCTATTAATTGAGCTTGCCGCATATAGGGAATGTTTGGTAAATAACTGTTAGTCGATTGTGTTAGTGGTTTGATTAGTTGATAGCATTAGCTGATTGGAGAAAGGTGTTTGGTCAATTAACTGTTAGCTGATAGCTGATTACATGCAAAATGACTTTCTCAAAAAGCTGATCGAAAAAGCTACTTTAAGCAATTTTTTGAATTTAATTTTGGAGCAATAAGCTGTTACAAAAAACTAATTAATCAAACACTTATATTAGCTGTTTAACCAAGTCAAAGAACTAATAATGGTCAAATAAATCAAAATTAACTGATAAGCTAACTATATTACCAAACGGGGTCATAATCTTCCTTTCTAGGGAGGAGCAAGCCTAAGGGAAGAGTAATGGTTTTTATGCCATATTGAAAGCCCATCCTTTTTCAAGGATGAGGCAAGCCTAAAGGAAGAGTAATGTTTTTTCATGATTACTACGTAGTAAAAGAATTTGAATCCAATATTAGAGTAGTAGACAAACATGGTAATTGGTAAAATTCGATGGATGGAGACAAAATTACCCAACATAACACCAACTAAATGTCAAACACATATGCTATCCATCTAGACCTCTGGGATTGAAAATAAAAAATAAAAAAAAATAAAAATAAAATAAAAATAAAAAAATGAAGTTAAAACTATAAAAGTAGAAAATGGAGCTCTAAGAGTAGGGTTCGAGATGTATGATTATTGTAAATCATAATGCTGAAAAAATATATATGTAGTAATTCAAATGAATGAGAAATTAGCAAAAATATCACACCATTCCTTTGTAGCCAAACCAATCAAACCTGTGAGTTCAACTGAAGAATCAAAAGACTTAAATCAGAAATTTGTATTCAGCGTTTTACGCAATTTTCAATTTGTACCAAATTTTAGTGTTTATACATATCGAGAAGTGAGAACATAATGTATTTGAGCATATCGATTCTAGAGCAATTGATACTCCCAAGTCCCAGAGGAACAACTAAACAGCATTTTTCTTAAAATTGTCATATGATAATATAAAACACATCAAGAAGATGAAATAGCAAAGTACCAATGGAGGGAGTGAAGCAAGTCCACTGGGAAAACAGCTTCCTTTATTTGTTGCTATGTCTTTCATTGTTCCTCACTAGTGAGCATTACTCAATCTGCAGGCAATGGAAGCAAATAAGTTAATAGGGAAGGCATAGTTAGCATAGTACATTTCCACAGCATATAGAGTAAATATGGTAAATACTACTCCCAAAAGTCTCAAACTTCAAAAATGAGGTCTTAGATACAATGAGTAGAAACAATTTTCACCAGACATTATGCAGCCTTTTACACTACTCCCTTGCAATTATGCAATGCGCCAAATCGCCAATGCACAAGGGGGAGATCCTAAGTCTAATCATGTCTCATACACACTATACGTTTTATAGCTGCCAAATTCAACATAAACTAGATGCATCAATTCCTGAATACAAAGAAAAGAAGTACAAGGAGATGGTTCATGGTTCTAAAATAGTTCATATCTAATTTCACGTCTCCACCAAAATATCACCAGACAAAAAAAAAAGAAGTAATTTTTAATCTGTCCTGAAATTGATCCAGACCCGTGACTGGCAACCTAAATCTCAGCAAAACCAGTTTAACTGTCTAGAGAGGCCCAATTCGTAAAATGTCTATTGAAGGCGCCCTTTCCTCAAACTTCCTTCTTCTACATCTCCTACTTTTTCCTCTCTTTAAAACTTCAAACGGTTTTTCTTTCTCAAATGTGGTCTACAGCTGGTAATTTGTAGGAGTTTTCAGTCCTATAGCAGTAAAGCATGAGTCCAGTGAGGTCTAACTGGCTCTAACAGGTGGTCCTGTAACGGTATATTTCAATAGGTTGCAAGGAGATCCTTACTAGAAAAAAATTCGTTTAATACAATAACACACCATCTTCCTCCACAATAAATTTCTAACCCATGATCATTGATCCCATCTAAACCATAACACTAATAAACAACCAGAACGGGGAGGCACACTGCCACAAGCCCACAACTACTACACCATTCGAACCCTCCTGCGTCCCTAATTATGGCTGGACTCGCCACGTACAATAACAATATCTCCCAACATGATCTAGCTTAATGGCCACTAAAACAAATGTCACCAGTACTCATAACTATACATACTAAAGCACCGAAAATCTGCACTTTTGTCTAAAATGGTAGAATTCCAAGCCAAATATTAGTACACTACGTAGTTGGTCGGAAAGTGGCTACAGGAAGTCACAATACACAACTTTATCAGTCTGGTAAAGATGATTTTCATGGTGGTCAGTGATACAAATGGTTAACAATGGAATGAGGTTTACACCCAAAAGATTATGATGGTGGCAAGGGCCCATATTACAACCCATCCTTGTTCCAAGGTTGTATTATACCAACTGGTACATATAGTTCTAAGAAAAGTAAGAAATAAGCATACAATTCATATCCATATCACGGTTTTTATTTCCACCAAAATAAAATCTTGAAACTGAAAAGATATGAATGCAAAAGGCAATTTCTTCAAAGGCCACACACAAATGAGAGGAGGTAAAAGACCTCAACATGAGAATAATAGACAAATAACACTTGGTGAATACTGGCAACTTCCAATGTCAAAATGTTATGACTACTATAGTCTCCCAAGTTATTAGCATTTGTCAATTACAAAACTGTATAATATACACTGTAAAAGACAAGCCCATAATGAACACAGTTATACCATGTAATCCAATGAATACATAGGAACATAAAGAGCATCAAAACTCAAATAACTTTTGAATGATTTATAGGAATTCATGAAATTGACTTACTATACATACTAAGGCAACTTCCCTGCCCTGAAAGTTGCAAACTTAGACTTCTCAGAATAAGAATACTCAACGCCATTCTCCTTCAAAAATTCCTCAATCATCCCCTTCACTTTATCTGGCTCCGTGCTCTCACATTCAATCTCATATAAAGTGCCGAAATCGTACATTGTTTCATCCACTTCTAATTTCATACCTTTCCACTCATACACATTCCTCACATTCCTAAACCCCCCTAACCCCACAAATCCCGCTTCCCCGACTTGGAATTCCTGTTTTGCCCTCCTCAAAATTCTCGAATCCACCTCAGCTAACTTCGCCGGATTCTCAACGCACTCGTACCCGGTTTTGGGGTCCAGTTCCTCCTCGTCCTCCTCGACTCTACTCACGCCGTTGACTATTACCGCTTTTGCCTTGAGGGAGACGACGCACTTGGGGGATTCCGAGTTCTCGTAGAAGCGGAGGCGGAGAACGGCGCGCTGAGAGCTGAGCTCCGCCGCCGCGCCGTCGAAGAAGGTGTTGCGTTGGTGGTGGGTTTGGATGTGAAACGGAGTGAGCAGTGAAAGGAGCTTTCGGTGCGAATCGGCATCAGGCAATCGGAGCTTCACTTCAATCTCCATCTTTACGGCATGGAATGAGCCTGTGTAAAATACACCTACCGTATTTACTCTCCCCTCCTACCGTATTTACTCTTTATTATACAGAACCCTAATTACCAAATTATTATAACTCAATTTTTTTTCTTTTTAGTCATTAACAAATCAAAATTATATTAATTAACTATACACAATTATTACTATTCATTAATATAATAATTACAATCATAAATAATTAGTTTAATTAAATAATTAGCAAATCATGAATATATTTGTTAAGTAGTATAGTTTGGATGTTCAATCTTAATTGTGGTACACACCGAATTGAATTTTTCTTCAAAAATTATTTGCATAAAATTAAACTCCAACTATTTATATTTATTAGATATATAAATTGGATTTATTGTTTTATTCATCCCAACATTTCAATGTTTTTTTTGAACTAAAATAAAACTAAATTTTTTGCCATGTGAATTTAAAAAATCAAGCCAATTGCCAAAGTATTCTACTATTATATAACATATGTATTTGTTTCAGTATCTTCTGGTATTTTGATTTTTTTTTAATAACTATGAATGAGCCTAAGTCTTAGGCTCATTCTCATTGTTGAAAAGTCAATCAAGTCTAATAGTTAGGCTCTTTTCCCTTATTGGAGAACCAACCCAATTCCTCCCAGTTTTGGGAAACCATGTTTCCCAAACTCCACGGTGAGTACTTGACTCGTTAACGATGATGTAGTGGAGACGGTAACGGCGGCGCGTTTTCCGTCTTTTTTTGAGTTCCTTTTAATTTTAGGCAAAAACTTGTGTTAAGGAGAGTTTTACTTTCAAATTTTACTCCTCAATTTTACTTTTTATGTGACGGATTTTAATAGAGTTATTTTTTCTGCATAAATCTTAATACAAGTGTCTATATCAAAATTTTGTATATGAGAGTTAAATATAGAAGTAGGCATAGCATTTTCTGGTCATGGATTCTTATATATAATAGAGGTTGGTTCGAAATGAAAATGTATTACAAAAATATAATACTAATTAAAAATAAAATGTTTGTTTTTTTTTGAGTACTATATAAAATGTTTGTTACTTATAAGAAAAATATATAATACTTGATAAAAAGATATAATACTTGATGAAGAAAAATGTAATATTTTTACATTTTGATAAAAATATTACATTTGTTTTCAAAATATTACGCTTTCATTTATGAGTAACAAACATTTTTATTTTGTCAATATTATATTTTCATATTATTATAAAATCTTATCAATTAATTATGATGTGTTGGATTATTAAGTTGATAGTTGATTATGTTAGTTATTTTGAGAATTAGTAGCATTAGCGATTCGTAAAGTAATAATAGGTAAATATTTAGTAAATTACTAAATTATTTTTTTTTAAATATTATTAACTCTATTATAATGCAGTATCTGTTCATAACTACTTTCTCAATTTACTGAAACACAAAGAGTCACTACCGTAACCTTTCATATGGGAGTGCATCTTGATGCCACTAAATCACAACCTTCCATATGGGAGTGCAATTTAGTGCCACTAAATCACGAAGGTCTTGGCAGTAAATTAGTTGTTTAGTATTAACGAAAAAAAGGAACGGCATTTTTAAAAAGGCAAATTCGTTTTGTGAGGTCCATCTCAGAGAGTCACAAACTCACAGGTCAAGATCCATTAGACGAGTTTAAAATTGGGCGATGGATATTTTTAGTATTCAAAACATTTGCTTTTGATTCTAGTATTATTGTGGTATGACCATTTCTTGCCCTCTATCAACAAAACAGTTTAAATTTCGTCAAATACAAGAGCATGTCAGTCTTCAGTTTTGATTTATTTTTCAAAAAAAATAAACATAAAAAAATATGGCGGGTTAACATACTTTTTATAGAAAAGATCAAAATGCCCTTGTATTTAACATCATTTCAATAATTTTCTTGACGGATGACCAAAAATTGTCATGCCACAATAATACTAGGACCAAACGAGGGTGTTCTGATAAAAAAGGACTAAACGTGGACTACCACCTATAAATCAAGGACCAAAATGGAATTAACTCATACTAAAAGTACATTATTTTTGTACATAAAATACACTATTTTAGAGTACATTATTTAAGTATTGAAAGTACATTAATTTTATATATGCTATCAAATAATGTACCTTTAGTACAAAAATAATGTACTTTTAACATAACAAAAATGTACCTTATATTCATGGTCTACACAGCTATGTGGACCATGGTCCACAAACAATGTCATATATATTCAAACCTTAGAGTTATGCTCCTTATTGGCAAATTATATCATGGTCTACCTTGCATCATGAACTATGATTTATTATTACTCCCTCCGTCCCATTAGATTTATATTTTTTCCTTGAGATTTCCTAATTTATCCTTAATTATATGATTATCCGTTAAGTTTTCAGTTAAATATTCTCTTCTCCGTTAATATTCCGTTAACTTTTAACTTAACAATTAATTTCTATAAGAAATGTTTTAGGTTCGAACCTCATCCCAAACAAATTTGACATAATTAAGTTACTCATTGTATTTTACTCTTATTAAATTAAATAAATCAGTAATTACAACAAAAAATGATGCATATGTATTTCTTTAATTAGGAATTATGTGTCTACAATATCTTTATTTGAAAAAATTATTCATTATCAAAAATCAAATTAAATAAGAGAAATAATTTATTAGTTATATTGTCTTTATTTATTCCCATACAAAGATTCTTTACATTCAATAAATTTATCAATTGAAATTCATTAAATTGTCCATTATCTTATTTTTACAATATCTTGTAATTAAATATCAAAGTTATAATACAAAATAATGTTATATATTTATTTACTAAGTATTTTATTAATACCATGAAAAAAAATTTTAAAAAAATAATTTGAATCTAATTATATTAATTACTTTGGGATTGGTTGACAAAAAGAGTACTCAAATAACCCAACAAATTGAAACGAGATCACTCTATTTTACTCTTATTGAATTAAATAAATTAGTAGTTACAACAAAAAATGATGCATATGCATTTCTTTAATTTAAAATTATGTGTCTACAATGCCTTTATTTTAAAAAAAATATTCATTATCAATAAATTAAATAAAAATAATAATTTCGTTAGTTATATTCTCTTTATTTTCTCTAATGCAAAGATTTTGTAGATTCAAATTTATCAATTGATATTCATTACATTGTCCATTATGCTCTTTTTACACTATCTTGTAATTAAATATCAAAGTTATAATACAAAATAATGTTATATATTTATTACCAAGTATTTTATTAATATCATAAAAAAAAAAGAATAGTTTGAAACCAATCATATTAACTACTTGGGGGATTTGTTGACAAAGAAAGTACTCAAATAACCCATTACCTAACAAATTGAAGCGAAAAATTACCTTTTTAATATCTTAGAAAATTTCAAACCAAAAGTAGTATTTATTTAGACTATCATTTTTAGACCAAATATTTAGACTATTGATTTTACAAAGTTGCAAATATTTATTTTAGTGACAATTATAATGAATTTCCTATATTATCTTGGATTCATATACTTTGAGTTACATATTTAAATAAACAAATTCGACATTCAATTACCTATGTATAAACTTCTCCTATATAACCTTGTATTGATATACTTTCAAATATTTATTTAAATATAAACATTGGGCATTAACTCATTCGCGCAATACGTGTGTAAAACTAGTAATTTAATAAAAGTAATAGAGTATGTTACTTACTTTTGAATAATATACTCTAACATATTTGTAGTATATGTTTAACAATTATGCCAACTTTGGTTGGATGAGATTCGAACCTAAGACCTTACTTATAGAAATTAATTGGTAAGTTAAAAGTTAACGAAATATTAACAGAAAATATAATATTTAACGGAAAATTTAACGGATAATCATATAATTAAGGATAAATTGATAAATCTCAAGAAAAAATATAAATCTAAACAATCTGAACCATCTATTTGATTTAATAATTTGGCCGTCATTTTTTATATCCATTATAGACCTAACTTTCTTTGACTCTTATTAGTATAGTAGATAATTCTACTAAAGTTTCAAGTTTAAAAAAAAAAAAAATCATTGCAAGACAACAATCAAGATCACCTAAAATATGTTATGAATGAAAAATCGTACTAGTATTTTATATGCACGATACGTAAAAATATATGTTTAATATTAATATGTAATATTAAAAATAATACTACATATTCACCGCTACGCATCTAATCTATATTATATTATCTTTTACAAAAGGTGCATTTAGTATATTTGACTTTTTATCTTTTTGTACTAGTGAATTTTTCGGCCCTATGATTTCTAAAATGAGAAATATTCTTCAGGTCGCATAGCCCTGGCCCATACCCACACTGCTGGACGAAACACATGGCTCTGATTCGTTTTTGTCCAAATTTAACTCTAACGGAGCGTTTGGTTGGAGGGAGGGAATTAGGTGGAAAAAAAATTGTAATTCCATGGGAAAAGAATAATGCGGGAATAAAGTGAGAGTTTAAATTCCAGTGTTTGGTATGCAGGAATAAAATTACTGGGAATTTCAATTCCAATGTTTGGTATACATTGAAATTGGAATTGAGAGGGAATAAGTTGTATAAAGTCGAAAATGTCCATTGTTGTTGTTGTTGTTGTTGTTGTTGTTGTTGTTATTATTATTATTATTATTATTATTATTAAATGACAAGTATCTATTGGACCCATTTGCATATTCAAACCCCAAAAAATATAACATATTAAATTCAAAAGCACTCATCTACCGTATATGTTGAACTAAAAAAACGCAAGCATTTGATTTGGGTAGTCAAAAATTTTGAAGAGTTGTGCATATAAAGAATTCAAAGGAATATACACGAAAGTATCTGTATATAAACAATGCATATAAAGAATGCAAATTTTGAATAGTTGATGCATATAAATATTTAAAGGAACATACACAAAGGGAAGTCGAAGAATAATACACTCTATAATTTTGCAGGAAAGGTTAGACATCAATTTTAGGTTAAAATAAGGGAGGGGTAATTTTGTCTCAGTGTTATATTTTTTTCTTCCTAAAATCCATGGAATTAAAATCACAGGGGGCCATGGGATTCTAATTCCATGAAAATGAGGGAATTGCAATTCAAAACGCAAATTTAATGCTCAATTTTGATATCTACTCCACTGAGGCTCGAACTCATGACCTTTCATATGAGGGAGACCACTACATGCCATTTGAGCACAAGGTGCTTAGCATTTAATGCTCATTACTAATTACTAAGTATTACTATATGGTCAACATGTCTTAAAAAACACTTTATTTCTGATTAGTATTATTCAATAAACACTTAAAAGTACTTTTATTTAAGGGTGTGTTTGGTAGCCCGAAAATAATTTCTGGAAATCATTTTTCGGGCTTTTGGTGTTTGGCAGTGCCTGAAAAATGCAGTCAACGGAAAACAATTTCCACTGACAAAGGAAAATGAGGTCATTTTTCTGGAAAAAGACTTCCGAATTTTTTTCCGGATTTGGCTTCAACAATTTTTTTGGCCAAAATGGCCTGTTACTTTTTAAAAGAAATATTATTATTTTATATATTATTATTATTATTATTTTATATTTTAAAAATAATTAAAATGTAAAATTATACAATTTAATTCATTTTCCTGAAAATAAACCAAACATACAGAGACAGTTTCCCAGAATGCAACCAAATACCGGAAATGAAACTGTTTTTCGAAAAATGACTAATTTTCCAGAAAATATTTTTCAGAAGTCATTTTTCCTGCTTTCCAAACACCCCTAAAAAAAAATAGTCTAAACTTATATATGTTCCTAATTACTAAGAATCACTTAATTAAAATACTTTTTATTTATTTTTAATTACTTTACGTGCTTGTGCCATACATATGATCAATTATGAAAGTCAAAATTGTCAATCATTTATTCACTGCTATACGTATCTAATTTATAACGCAGGTATATTATCTTCTACAAACGTACATCTAATATTTTTGACTTTTTGTATTTTTGTACTAGTGACCTATAATTTCTTAATAATAATAATAATAATAATAATAATAATAATAATAATGAGAAATATTGTTTTGGTCGCATAGCCCTGATCCATACTGTTGCACAAAACACATGGCTCTGATTCGTTTTTGTGCAAATCTTATGATAAAAAGTGAAGTTGCTCACCGCAAACGCCCTACATACACCCCGACCCAATAGTCTGTAGAGGGGTAAATTATGGACAAAACACATGGCTCTGATTCGTTTTTGTCCAAATCTTGTGACAACGTAACAAATAGAATCGTCTTATGTTGACTCTGCCCTACAAGGAGCTCCCCCTCATTTTGAGAGGGGGCTCGCACACTTCTGTTGGTGAGACTCGATCATTGGTCTCTTGTGAAAAATTTCACCTCTACGCCAAGTTAATCTGCCCATGCAAGTTGTTTTTGTCCAAATCTAACTCTAGATGAAGGAGAAAAAACTCAAAAATCGAATTCAATGCTCACGCCTAAGCATTACTATGTGGTCAACACGTCCTACCAAACACTTTAATTTATTTCTGACTAGGAACAAGATACTTAAAAGTACTTTTATTTTTTAAACTAGCATTTAGTACGCTCTATGCACAAAAAATTTATGCTCAATATTAAAATATTAATAAATAAAAATAATTAAAATTTTTAGTTTAAATTATATATTACAATTCCTTAAGGTAAGAAATTGTAATCATTGTATTTGAAAATTATAGAGATAAAAATATGATATTTTGTTTAATAATAATGTAACCAATTTTGATCAATTTTATACGCACGAGGTTAGCACTTTGATGCTTTAATGATTCGAATGTCGATTGACATGTGTGAGTATGCGGGATACTCGGAAAGGAATCACCTATATGTGAGAGAGAAGTGGGGTCGTTTCAAAGGAGAATTGATTATGCTTAACACTTTAATTAGAAACTCTTTCAGAACGAGGAATGGTGACCCATGCATGACCAAAACAGGCACACCCATGAGAACATAACAAAGGTTGGAAGGTTCCTACATATGTGTGGATATGTCATCGTCTACACAAACATCAGTCGGTTCAAAGACATCGTGTTCTACTGAAAAGCCAGAAGAGTAAACATACCTTCACAAGGCAACAGTCAAAGGGTAACACCTACCTATGCTATGCAGGGATCTACCGCAGAGCACATTCGTGTCATTTTTTTCACGTCCCGAAAATCAATTTTCATTCATGTGGGGATTATTGGAATTTGTACCTTAAAAATATCATTTAAGTGGCTATTTTATGGTGCAAATATTTGTGGTGTCCACTCCTGATTTGGTTCGGGTCAAAATGAATTCGCACTCTTCGTAGTGAGACGAAGAAATTGATATGAAAAATGACTTTCATGTTTTATTTATAATTTAGTGAGAAATTATACAATATTATATGAAAAATGGATTTGGTGTGGAGGATCAAATTAAGGTGAGGAGTAGATGTGGTATGATAATTGATTATGAATAACAGTTAAAGTGGAGATTCTATAAATAATAAGGTAAAAATATTGGGCAAAATACATGATGATGAATAATAGTTGCAGTGAAGATTCTACAAATAATGAGATAAAAATATTGGCCAAAATACATGATGAATAATAGTTAAAGCTGAAGATGGTACAAATAGTGAGGTAAAGGCCAAAGACCTCGTGGTCTAGTGGCACCCGATGTATAGTTTACACTCCCACATGGATGATGGGAATGTGTTCGAGCCCAGTGAAAGCCACTGTTGACGCTAAGCCCTTTCTCATTATCATCTACCGCCCTTTCTTTCCTAGGTTAGTTGCAGCACGTCCGGTCGTTAACCCCTCGCGCTGCTGCCGCCGTTTCTAGGACCGACTGACGCCTCACCTGCACATGCATGTACCTACGTAGTGTAGTGTAGTGTCGGTCTCATGTTGAGAAAGTAATTTTCTTGAATGCAAAGGTTGGTAGAGAGAAGTTAGTAAGGGCAAATGGTTATGCATAGTATGTATGTGAAATATTAACATGTATTAAGAATTTGTGGGTTACTTCAAGCACATCTCACGATTATTTTATTTTATCAAATTTTTGAAACACTAAGATTTCTCATGATTGAGGAAGTAAATTGGATTAAAAAAATTATGTACAATGGGTTTGACCTACCGAGTTTATGGAACATGAGTGACGGGGTTTTCATTATTTAAGAGGTAAAATCCTGTATATATGACGGATTCAACTGCTGAAAATATGTTGATAATTATTGAACTCATGATCCATAAATTGATTTATTAATTACTACAACTTAACACGTTTATTTTTTTTTTCTTGAAAAATTTTACTTGTGTCAATTATTTTAAATAAATTTGATATCATTATAAACTTATAATAAGTTGATACCATTATAAATCGGCAAACAATTATAAACATTTTTGACAATTTGACGCCACGTTAATGTACGTATAGTAGTATTCAAACTAAACGGTACAAAAATCAATTTTTTTTAACGAAAAGTATCATCTATATATTTATCTATCACCTTAAAACAATCATTAAGAAATTGATTTCGTACGTACAATGCTTTATTATGCAATAATTCTACTAAAGTTTCAAGTTTTTTTCTATTATTATTATTTTTATTTTAGCATTGCAAGACAAGAATCAAGATCACCTAAAATATGGTAATGTTATGAATGAAATATCCTTATATATGTACTAGTATTTTATATGCACACGCAAAAATATATGCCCAATATTAATATTCAATATTAAAAATAATAGTACTATTCACCGCTACGCATCTAATCTATAAAGTAGGTATATTATCTTCTACAAAATGTGCATCTAGTATATTTGACTTTTTATCTTTTCGTACTAGTGAATTTCTCGGCCCTATGATTTCTTAATAATAATAATGAGAAATATTGTTTGGGTGGCACAGCCCTAGCCCATACTGCTAGACAAAACACATGACTCTGATTCATTTTTGTCCAAATCTAACTCTAAATGAAGAAGGGAAAACTCAAAACGCAAATTTAATGCGCATTACTAAGTATTACTATATGGTCAACATGTCCTAAAAACACTTTATTTAGTATTATTCAATAAACACTTAAAATTGCTTTTTCTATTTTTAAATAGTCTAAACTTATATATGTTCCTAATTACTAACAATCACTTAATTAAAATACTTTTTTATATTTTAATTTATTTTTAATTACTTTACGTGCTTGTGCCATACATATGATCAATTATGAAAGTCAAAATTGTCAACCATTTATTCATTGCTAAACGTATCTAATTTATAACGTAGGTATATTATCTTTTACAAACGTACATTTAATATTTTTGACTTTTTGTATTTTTGTACTTAGTGACCTATAATTTCTTAATCTTAATAATAATAATAATAATAATGAGAAATATTGTTTAGGTCGCATAGCCCTGATCGTCCATAGTGCTGGACAAAACACATGGCTCTGGTTCGTTTTTGTTTAAATCTTATGACAAAAAGTGAATCGTTCACCCCAGACGCCTTATACTCCAATGCAATAGTTTGTAGAGGGGTAAATTATAGACAAAGCACATGGCTCTGATTCGTTTTTGTACAAATCTTGTGACAAAAAGTGAAATCGCCCCCTCCTCAACTTACTAATAGAGACTAGACTTTTACTCATTGTGTACAAGTAGCTCCCCCTCGTTTTGAGAGGTTGCTCCGACACTACTATTGGTGAGACCCGATCATTGGTCTCTTGTGAAAATTTTACCTCTACGATCAGTTGATCTGCCCATGCGGGTTGTTTTTGTCTAAATCTAACTCTAGATGAAGGAAAAAGTAAATTCAATGCTCACTGCTAAGCATTATTCTGTGGTCAACATGTCCTAACAAACACTTTATTTTTGACTAGGAACAGACACTTAAAAGTACTTTTATTTTTTTAAACTAGCATTTATTATGCGCTATGCGTAAAAATTTATGCTCAATATTAAAATATTGATAAATATAAATAATTAAAAATTTTAGTTTAAATTATATTTTACAATTCCTTAAGGTAAGAAATTTTAATCTATCGTATTTGAAAACTATAGAGATAAAAATATGATATTTTGTTTAATAATAATGTAACCAATTTTGATCAATTTTATACTCTATTTTTACAATATATACATTTAAAAAACCACGTCTATTATACTAAGCTAATACTCACATATATTGGTATATATACACAAATAATATATGTATTAAATACACAAACATATATATGATTTACCATTAATAGAAATTTATAACTAAAATATATTCTATAATTAAATTAATTATATAATAATTTTAATAAAATGATAATTAAAGAATGAGAAAATGATATGATAGGTAATATATGTGTATGGTAATAATGATATAGTCATCAATGTTAGAATTAAATATTTGCGAAGTTATAACGGTGTAAGGTTAATTTTGTCTAACAATAATGTAGTAGGGATAATTTTGTCTAATATAATTAATGTGTTCAACATTAATTTAATGTAAAATGTATATATTTATTAGTATAAAAAATCAAACATAAATCAAGAGTATAACTTGAGACTTATTATGTTTTTAGAATAGAAAATACTCTAAGCTTATGTTCCTAATTATTAGTAACAAACACTTAATTAATTAAATACTTTTTTCTTTATATATTTTTAAAATACTTTACGTGCTTGTGCCATACATTTTTGTTCTATAACAAATGTATATTATCTCTTCTAGGTCAGATGTCTCTAGTTATTTTTGTACTAGTGAATTTTCCTAACATTTTTAAGTACTATACGCATGTATTCTATAATCTTCTACAAAAGGTACACCTATATTATATTTTTGACTTTGTGTACTAGTGAATTTCTTTAAAATTTCTTAATAATAATAATTTGAAATATTGTTCAGGTTGCATAGCTTTGGTCCATACTATACCGGACAAAACACATGCTCTAATTCGGTTTTGTCCAAATTTCAAGATGGAGGGAAAACTCAAAAAGCAAATTCCGTGCTCATTACTAAGCATTATTTAGTGGTCAACATGTCGTAATAAATAATTTATTCTTGTTTAATATTATATTTTTAAATATAAATTTTATTTTTATATTGAACAGACATGTCTCACAGATAAGGATCTAATCTCACACAAGATTTATCCATTGGGGTGACATGTCTCACGGATAATGATCTAATCTCATACAAGATTTATCCCATTGTTCCAAATATTTAGAAGAAGAGAGAGGATTTTCTTTCAAAAAAAAAAAAAAGAAGAAGAGAGAGGATAGGGTTTGACAGAGCTTCATCCACGGAGTGCCGCCTTATTATTATTATTTTTTTGAGCCGCCTTATTATTATTATTATTATTATTATTGAGTATTACTGACTCTGTTACAATGTAGTATCTGATCATAGCTACTTTCGTAACCTACTGAAGCACAAAGAGTCAACAGTTACTTTCACTGAGGCTCGAACCCACTCTCATCATTCATGTGGAATACAAACTGGGATACTGAGTGTGACTAGATTACAATATTTTTTTAGTGCCGCCTTATTTGTTCGTTCTGTCCTCGGAATTCCTTTTGAATTTATAAAATAAAATTAAAAAGAAAAAAATGAAGACGGCGTTGTCCAGGGTAGCTAGACGAAGAGAAAGTCTTCATTCAACAGTACGTGCCGTCGAAGAATAATGGGGAATTCCGACGGCAAGGGAAGGGACAACTGGACAAGCTTAATTGGGCCTACTTGCATGTGTTTTAGTAATAATAACCCCCACTAATTTTGAAACAAAAATGTGAGGTGGCACCTAGCAAAATCACTTCTTCTGAAAAGTATCCCACCTAAAGGTTAGTCTAAAACTTTTTTGGTTCAAAATTTTAATCAAAACATTACTCCTTACTCTTAAGCAATTTATACATGGATCAGTTTCACATAACATTATAGAGTCTAAATCGAAACGAGAAAATATAGAATTTATATTCGTAAGATACAAAATTTCATAACACAAGATATAAAAAAATCACAACACAAAGACACATACACATATTATATATTTATTTATTTTTCAAATCTGATTTAGATACATGATTTGTGTTTATAGGCATAAAATTTGCAAGTTTGTTTGTAGCAACTTGTAGGCCGGTAATCCTTGCCGTATACATGAAACCTTCAAAAACTATATTGTTTCTAGCCATCCATATTTCATGCAAAACTGACACAACTAACTCCCAAAATCTTGTTGAAAACTCTTCAACACCTTCTCCAAGGATAAATTTAAATCATCATATGCAATCTCAATTCCCACTTCACGCCAAACTTGATTGGCCGATTCACATTTACATAGCACATACATGATAGTTTCTTCAAATATATTGCATATAGCGCATGTGTTTTAATTTCTATCTCCACTTTCTTCTTGGTAAGAAAAAACGTAGTGAGCAAGATGTCATTGATAGCTTGCAAATAAATTGCGCACCTTCGGAGGCACTCCTAATGTCCATATCTTATTCAAACTAGAGAAGATCGATCTCTGGGTTACATTCACCAATGAGATGTTAATAATTGTCTCGGATTAAATATAGACCCATTAAGTTACCCTGTTAGTACCAGTTATCTTCGAATGACGCGTTAATAGGTGTTCTCGAATTAGCCTCCACATCCTTGCCCTCAAATAAGTCACTAAGGGTATCCATGTCGAATACTCGGGTGTCTTAAACTACTCACCCTTATGTCCCAAAGCTCAACTAGGGGTTCCGTCTAAATGCTCGCACATGAGTTATCTAGAAGCCACGAGTGCCGCCAAACCGAGGTTTAATTTCTTTACCATTTCTTATCCTACGCTTCACATCGCTGGTCATAAGATCTTGGGTTGCATGAATACTCTTCCAAACATAACTTGGGTTATGTCCCAAAGTGTTCGGTGGAGGCCAGTAAAGGTCATATCTAACACCCGGTGGTTGGGGGTTGTTAGGCGAAGGATAGTAAAGCGTAAAAATGCCAAGTCTACCACCTAGCGTCTTGAAAATGTGATGGTGGTCTATAAGGAAATAAAGTTATGCATTCGTTACTAGCTATAAGTTTTGACGTTAGTGGTAAGCGCTTGATCCTAACAAGTGGTATCAGAGCCAGGTCATAGGTAAGATTGATTAGTGCTAGGATGGGAAATTGTTGGGCGGAGGTCGGTAAAGGGTAAAAAGGCATAGTCCAGCACCTAGCGTCTCGAAAATGTGATGGCGGTCTTTAAGAAAATAAAGTTGTGCCTTTGCTACTAGCTATAGCTTTTGGCGTAAGTGGTAATCACTTGATCCTAACATAGATATCTAGAAACAAATATCTAGGGAAATAGAGAGCCTAATAAATATGCAAGACCAGTGAGACTAGATTTGTCAAGAAACGCCAACTAACCTTGCTTGCCTAGCATAGACAATAAAAGCATGTAGCTATTTAACTTTTCCCACGCCATCCAATGAATACCTCTACCACTCGTCCCGCGGTTCCCCGCTAATAATTATTCATCATACGCTCCAACGACTCATAGAAAAACCTAGCTAGGGAGCAAAAAAATACTAATCGTATAAGTTAGTATGGCATGAGCCACACTGTTGAAGAGGATCTCCCCGATAAAAAATTCTTATTCCACATACCAATTCAATGCCTCATTTTATGCTCAATATATATAAGAAAAAATTAGCCTCTTATTACACCCGACAAAAGACGATAGACCCGAATATTTTCCAAAATCACAAGCTTGAGTTACCCCTAATATGTTAGCCACTTCTTCCCTTACTTCTTCGATCCCTGGGTGTTCCAACTGTAGAATATGCTTGGCTTGTGAAAATTAACCAGTTGTCAGGAAATTCTCTCATACTCTTTCAAACAATTCCTCACTTCTGCAACCTCTTGGAGATTAGCCTTGAAGAAAAGCAAACTATCATCTGCAAAGAACAAATGAGAAATGACCGGTGCACCCCTGGCCACACGATACCCATGAATCGCACCTTTCCTTTGTGCCTCATGTAGTAACAACGACAACCCTTTCGCATAGATAATATAAATAAAGTGAAAGCGAGTCTTCCCATCTCAGACTACAAGATGGGGTTATCCTACTTGCCACTGTCCCATTTACCAAGATATTGTAGTTAACCGTAGTTACACATAATTATATTGCCAAATATACCCATCTCTACGGAAAACCCAATCCCTCTATCATTCTTCTCATGAATTTCCTTTCTATCGGGTCATAAGCTTTAGCTATGTCCAGTTTCAAACCAGCCCATCCACCCCATCCTACCCAAAACCTTTCTTCTTAGAAAATGACCCACTTCTGCTGCCACAACAAATTATTCTGTGGACTTGGGTCCACCTTGCAAGATGGACCCAGGTAAAAAATACACAATTTATATACTGAATGCTCACAATTTACATACTGAATGTTCGCAATTTTATATACTAAATGTTCACGTACAATTTACAAACTAAATGTTCACAATTTAAATCCCTTTGCCCAATTGCTTGAGCTATCCTTCAACTTCACAATCTGATTCTTTCGTATCTTTGTCTAGGCGAGTTGATGAAAGAATTTTGTATTAGCATCTCCCTCTCAAGGCTAATGCTGCTTAACTCTTTGTCCAAAGTAATCGCCTTCTTAATTTAGTATATCATGTAACCCCCTAACCTTACCCCAACTAGATAACTTATCCTCACAATCTTGCACCCTCTACTGAAACTCATGCACCACTGAACCCTTCCATGCATTCCCCGCAGTTTCCTTACATCCCTCATCTAGAATCCATGCATTCTCAAACTTAAACATCCTTTTTATGGCCACTATATATACACTTTTCTCAAATTTACACATCCGAGTTACAGGTATCAACATTGAAAACTCTAGTCATGCTGTGTACCTACACTAGTCCTCACTAGTCATACTATATAAGACACGCGAAATATTTTTTAACAAAAATATAATATTCAATTCTTGTTTTAAATATTACAATTTTATTAAAAAAATATTATATGTCTTACCTAAAATGATTTCAATTCAAACAATACCAATCATTAAATTAGAATACATTTTTTCAGTCAATATGAAATTTTAAAAATAAAAAACAAACAAAGAAACAAAAAACGTGTAGCTAGATTTAAATCATTATGCTGTTCATTTTCTTCTTGTTGTTTTGTAGAAGTTGATAATGTGTGTCGTCTAGTGTTGCCTCCACCCGGCGGTTAACCGTTCTGAATTGTTAATACAAAATGTTATAAATTCATAAATAATAAACATATACTTTTAAGAATTTAAGTTATTAAACCCAAAAAAAAAACATATTTTTGTATGTGATTGTACAATTAAAATTTTAGCTATCACAAAATATTTCTGATACAATTAACCAACTTATCAACTATGATTTTAAGTGATCTTAACAAATCCAGCCGTTGCTATGCATTTTAAAATTGCCATTTAAGTTTTACTTCTTAAAATACCAAATATTATTTTATTTGACTCATATGTATTTATTATATAAGTAATTCATGATTTCGCCAAGGACCTTGTGGTCCAGTGGCACCAAGTTGCTCCCTTATATGGGAGGTTGTAGGTTCAAGCCTCGAACCCTCAGTGAAGGCGATATTGACTCTTTGTGATTTAATAGTACAGTTGTGAATAGATACTATATTGTAACTCTTTGTGATTCAATAGGGTCACAATAAGCATGTGAGATGGAGAATATGTTTCAATTTGGTATCAGAGTCAATCACATGCCAAAGGTTATGGGTTAAAAAAAAAAGATTATGGTCCACGATATATAAACATAAATGTGCAGTTTTCCAACTATCAGCTTAAGCTTTTAAGCTTTTAGTTGAGATTGTCACAAGGTGATTTGAGCCCGTCAACTATGAGTAACCTAGGTTGATTTACAAAAGAGTGGTTGCGGGCAGATTTCCCCTGTCACCCAAATAAATTATGAAGAATAACCCGTGCACGGTAACATTATATTTTTTCTTTTAACAAATGTAGTTGAAACTAGTACAGTTGCGCAAGAATAACATTAACTATATTCTTTCTTTTAACAAGTGTAGTTGAAATTAAACTAGTTGCGCAAGATCTAACTTTATGCCAATGACATACAATTTCGTATGGAAGTTACCGAAGTTAGGACATTTATATATGAAGAGTCCACAGATCGTAGGTCATCAAGTACTTTGGCGATATGATATACATGTGCAATGATATAATTTAGCAGCAACTTGAATCATGGTATTCAACTTAAAAGCCAAGTCAACCTAGAATTTGCTTATAAAAAAGTTAATCGTGATACAATAATAAAAAAGTTACTTCTTAAATACACTTCACATCTGTCTCATTATAAAAAAATAGTACATGTTTGGGCAACCATCCAATTGGCTCGCTACTTCATTACTTCTTTATATAGTAATCCTTCAACACCACATACATAACATTTACCAACCAATTTCATTTCATTTCATTTCCTGGGCCATGACTAAAATGAGGATTATTATTATTCTCATTGTGTCTTTGATTTTCGCGGTGGATTCAACTCCACCGGAGGATCCAATCAAATGCACCATAAACAACACCACAAACTGCACAATTACCAACTCCTACGGCGCGTTCCCGGACCGCCGCGTCTGCCGCGCGGCCGAGGCGGCGTACCCGAAGACGGAGGCGGAGCTCGTGTCCATAATCGCCGCCGCGACGAGGCAGACGCGGCGAATGAAAGCCGCGACGCGATTCTCGCACAGCATCCCGACGCTGGCGTGTCCGGAGGGGGACGCGGGGCTGCTCATAAGTACGAAGTATCTTAACCGGACGCTGGAGGTGAACGCGTCCGGGATGACAATGACGGTGGAGAGCGGAGTGAGTCTCCGGGAGGTGATCGAGGCGGCGGCGAAAGCGGGGATGGCGCTGCCTTACGCGCCGTACTGGTGGGGGTTGACGGTAGGTGGACTTATGGGTACGGGCGCGCATGGGAGCAGTTTGTGGGGCGTTGGGAGCTCCGTGCATGATCATGTGATTCGTATCCGGATTGTTACGCCGGCGACTGAGAAAGAGGGATACGCCGCCATAAGAACACTTGAAGAAGGTGACTCCGATATTAAAGCAGCCAGGGTTTCTCTTGGAGTCCTTGGAGTTATTTCGCAGGTATATAGCATATACTCCCTCCCTCCCTCCTATTTTGTACGTCTCGTTCGTTACGTTATAAAAAAAAACATAGACAAAATGAATAATAAACATGACAAGTAAATGAAACAGGTCAGGTATATATATATATGGATACTGCAGGATACATAACTTTTTGGAGGTTAATTGCACTAGGCCAGGTTAAATATAATAGACAAAAATTTGTGTGAAACCGTCTCACATGTCTTAATTTATGAGACGGGTGGAGTCAACATAATTTGGGTCATAATTAATATTATGAGTTAGTCTTTGATTGATTTTTATAACTCAAATTATGTTGACTCAATCCGTCCTACAGATTAAGACTTGTAAGGCAGTCTCACACAAGTGTGACCTAATATACTCATGTCCGCATGGGTAGCTGGTCGCAGAGGTAAAGTTTTGAAAGAAAGATCAGGAATTTAGTCTCACCATCTATAGTGTGGATGCAACCTTAGCTTTCAAGGTGAGAGGAGCTCCTCGTGCGCAATAAGCAAAGGTCTCAGTTGAGTTATCATGATTTACATCCTCCTAGATGATTTGTCCAGCCGGGACGTGAAACCCTTGAGATTGGGGATTCAATCTTTTGAGAGGAAAAATATAATATACTCATAAATAAATTTTAATGCAAGTAATATGTGGTGAAGGATGATTAAATTATTATTTAAATTAGAAAAAAGTTTAAATAAATTCCTTTAAGGCCGTTCAAATAGAGTATTTGAACTCATTTGAGCGAAATAATTTTAAATTGTACAAACTTTAGATATTTTTTAGGTTAATATTTAATATTTTAGTATTAACTATTAAAGTATTATATAATTTATAATTATTAGTCTTTTAAAAAAATACTTAAACAAATTTTTAAAAAATAAAAAATAAAATAAAAAATACACGAGTGCCTACTCTGCCTAGGCGCCGATCAATCCCCGGCTAGGCGTCCTAGGCGCTAGGCGCTTCCCGAGCGCCTAGCAATTTTTTCAACCATGATTACTATTGGCATGTTTGACGCGTAATGTTATTTTTCTTTTGCTTAATTAGTGTGTAATTTTAGTTATTTATTTTTGAAATTCTTTTTGGGAGAACAACTAGACACAAAGATGAAGGTAGCCAAAATTAATATGAAAGTGCATGAGATATAAAACTTGAGTGTGAAGTACTCTCTTGGTCCCATTTATCAGTAAAATTTATTATTTATTAGTCAAATTAATTCTTTCTTTTTCACTTATATTTTCTTTATCATTTTCTTATAATTTTTAATTTGAATTTTTGTATTCAACAATATTTTAAATATAGTTTGTAAATATATATAAATTTTATATATTAATTATATATACTACATTAAATATTACAAAAAATTAAATTTTAAATTAAATAATTTGATTAAGATGTATACATATAAAATGAAATGAAAAGTATACAAAAAATGTGTATTACTGGACAAGGATCATCTCGATTATGAAATGAAAAAGTAAATGAAAAAAAAAAAAAAAAAAAAAAAAAAAAAAAAAAAAAAAAAAAAAAAAAAAAAGAAGAAGAAGAAGATGAAATGCCGCCATTGTCTGCAACCCTTCTTTAAGTTTTTTATTTAATTTATTATTATTTTCTACGGCACTTTGAAAGTCGACGCGCTTTATATATATATATATATATATTTTTTCATTTTAAGAAATTGTAACCTTTTGTTTAAAAAGGGTCACAATTTCTTATTAATTTATTTACAATTTTATCACCACAATTTTTTTTTAACCAAACACTACCCTTTTTTGAAGAATATATTTATATGTTATTTTAAGTTTGAAATTTTAATATTAAAATTAGAAATAAAAAAATTATAAACAACAAATAAAGTATTTTTTTCACTTTAGATAATAAATATAGCTGTAAAATTTTGAGATATAATATACATTGGATGAAAAATGTGAGAAATACCAACCAAGAAAAAAAATATTTACAAGAGGACATTTAGGAAGTTTGGTAAGCAATATATATGTTTTCCATTTAAGCAAAAATTTTCAAAATTTGTACGTACGTGCAAATAAAATGAATGCAAGTACAGTAACTCATCTTATCGCTTTAGACTTTCAGAGATAGGGTGTAAACAAAGTTTTAGTTTTAGTTTTTTTTTCCTTGAAACTAACAACAACAAAATAAAATAAAATAAAAAATCAAGTCTTTATCCATTGTAATAATCACACCCAAATACTTTTACATTTAAATTTTTAAAATAGTTTTTTCAATCTTTTATTTGAATAATGAATAATTTTTAATTTATCAGTTTTCATTTCATATAATTAAATATTTTAAATTGAACTCTTCGTAGAAACATTTCGCATATACTGATATAGATTTAGACATTATAGACAAACAACTGTATTATATAAATTCTAAATAATACGAATAAATAAGCTTTACCTAGCAAGCGTACATGCAATTGACATTATTCTACAAGTTTATTATAAAAGAATGAATTATACTTAACTTATCATGCGCATGGGTATTTGCTAAAATAAGATGTACACATATATTATACATTATTACAAGCTGCCATTAAGGATAAGTTTAAAACCAAAATATATTAATTGCATAGCTTAGCTAATATTCAAAATCAATTATCATGTGATAGAATATTACGTAATACCAAAATTCATTTGTCTTCCAAAAAAGCTATATATAAATCTTTTAAAAGAAATTGAGGCTCCTAATTAGATCACAACCAGAAATTTCATTTACTGAGAGCGAAAAATTAAATAACTTCAAAACATGATAAAAAATTTATGATAAAAATCTATTCTGTATTATTTCAATACCTACCATTGTACAAGTATTATACAAGATGTCAAGAACATAAGGTATGTTTTTGTAGCAAAAGAATATAATAATGTATATTTAGGTAGGTATTGGTGGGAAAATATATATGTATGGAATACTAATATTAGGAATGAATGGCGTACGTTTTGAAGGTTACTTTCAAACTAGAACCACTGTTCAAACGGTCCATATCCTTTGTGGAGAAGAATGATTCAGACTTGGGGGATGAAGCAATTAGATTTGGATACCAACACGAATTTGCAGATATCAAATGGTTTCCCAGCCAACGCAAAGTTCTGTATCGTGTTGATGACCGCGTCTCTACCAACGCCTCAGGCGACGGCCTTTTTGATTTCATTGGGTTTCGAGCTAGGACTTCGCTTTTATTGGCGGTCATAAGGACTACAGGTTAGCTAGCTTTAAACCCATACTCTACGTGCACATAAACCCCTTTCAATTACCACCACCACCACTACCATTGCCACCAACATCACCGTCACTCCATCACCACCAGCACTACTACCAACATCACCACAACCGCTGCTGCCATCACCACCACCACCACCATTATCACCCCAACAACCACCACTACCATCTCCACCACCACTACAGCACACCACCTGGCCACCACCACATAATAATATTATTATTATTATTATTATTATAACAAATAATATGTTCATTACCAAACAGAAACATACAATTTCTTATCTTTTAACCAAACACAAAAAAATAATTTTTGACATTCAACCAAACACCAAAAATTAAAATATTTTCTGATTTTTCTTTTAGATTTTCAAACGTACCCTTAATGAATTATATAGTTTTGTGCCAAGATGGTTATGGTAAGATTATATGACATTGATTTATCAAGATGAATAATCAAAATATGTCTCACTTTTTACCGGAAGGTGTTCTCACCCCAAGTTTTTTTTTTTTTTTTGGGTTCACAAAGGTTCGACTCTTACACCTACACACTCTTACTTCTATTCCCTTTCTATTCTTAATCAGAGGAAGCTCAGGAAGTAATTGGTGATGCCAATGGGAAATGTGCAAGTGAAGTTGTGACAACTACTGCCACGAAGGTATCAGCATATGGACTCACAAACAACGGTAATTCTTAAGTACATTTCACATGCTTCTTCCTATACATCTTTCAATATAAAGGCCATGTTTGGTAAATAATCAGTCTATCAGCCAATTTTGGTTTATTTGATCACTATTAGTTATTTGGTTAATAAGCTTTTTGTAACTTTAAAATACTAAAATTCAAAATGCTACTCAAAGCAGCCTTTTCAATTAACTTTTTATAATCAGCTAATGTTATTAACAAATCATACATTTTAACTCAAACAGCCAACAACCATTTACCAAACAGGGCCAAAATATTTTAGTTTTCTTAAAATGATAATAGATTTATCCCTATAAATTAAATTAGGTGTTCTCTTTACTGGGTACCCTGTTATCGGATACCAAAACCGCATGCAATCGTCCGGTAGTTGCTTGGACAGCCTCGAAGACGGACTAATAACAGCCTGCCCATGGGACCCTCGAGTCAAAGGATTATTTTTTCACCAAACAACATTTAGCATCAGCCTAACCAAGGCCAAGAATTTCATCCAAGAAGTGCAAAACCTCGTGGCTTTAGAACCCAAATCCCTCTGCGTTTTAGGCCTCTACGACGGCATCCTCATGAGATACGTCAAAGCCTCAACAGCCTACTTGGGGAAACAAGAAGACTCCATAGACTTCGACATCACATACTACCGAAGCAAGGACCCTTTGGCTCCAAGGCTCTACGAAGACATTCTTGAAGAGATAGAGCAAATGGCAGTGTTCAAATATGGGGCTTTGCCTCACTGGGGAAAGAACAGAAATGTGGCGTTTCAAGGGGTAATTGATAAGTATAAAAGCGCTGGGGAGTTTTTGAAGGTTAAGCGAAAGTTTGATCCTTTGGGGTTGTTTTCTAGTGAATGGAGTGACCAAATTCTGGGGCTCAAAACGGGGCTTAGCATTGTGAAGGATGGGTGTGCCTTGGAAGGGTTGTGTGTTTGCTCTCAAGATGCTCATTGTGCTCCGAGCAAAGGGTATTTTTGTAGAGCAGGGAAAGTCTACAAGGATGCAAAGGTCTGTGTGAAGATTAATTAGCAACAACTAGGGATATATAGCTAACTATATGTTATACATCCATTACTTGATAAAATCATAATTTATTATGTGTATCTATATATATAATAACAGAAGTGCGGAAACTGAGCTTTCTGGTCATTTCTATATGAATACGACGTATTATATGTTATTTATACACTGTATCTACTAAATTATATAGCAATCAATGATAATAAGATTATTATAGTGTTAATAGAAATATAAAATACTATACGTTGTTGTTGTAATCATATGCATTAATATATTGTCCGTTTTTACCATCTTTTCTTTTTAGATTTTCCTTTTATGTACAAACTTTAGTAACAAATTAAAATAATCTTTTAAACTTTTTATTATTCTTAACTAGATTCATTTCAAAGTATTTTCTAACCTTTTAAATGGCATTAAGAAAGTCTAGAAGAGAAGAGTGTGGGAGGGTTGAATAGACTTTCTTAGAGTTTTCAAAAACCTTTTGAAAGGAATAAAAGAAAAATGTAGAATGCGTTGTGAAAGTCTTTTAATTTGTAACTGCCTTAAACTATTTGTTGTGTTTTGGTTGAAGTCTTTGCATGTGCGATTAAGTTTAAACATATAAGCAAATATGATAATAAGCAATAGAGAGGGGGAGAGCTGAGATTGAGTTTTGATTTTATAATGGTTCGGGAAATCTCCTACTCCACTCTTCTACTTAACACAAGAGGTATTTCACTAATATTTTTCACCCAAATACAAGTGAACAACTCCACTAAGATAGTTAAGGAACATCTTTCTTCACCAAGCTGCACATTCGTGTGTAAAGGTCTGTGTGAAGATTAGCAACAACTAGCTAACTATATGTTATACATCACTTGATAAAATCATAATTTATTATGTATGTGTATCTATATAATAATAGAAGTGCTCAAATAGCTTTTTGGTCATTTCTATATAATAAATATACGATGTATTATATGTTATTTATACGTTGTATGACTGTATCTACTAAATTATATAAGAGTCAAGATTTTAATAGGAATATAAAATATGTTGGTGTTGTCATATCCATTGATAAATTGTATATTTTGATTCCTTCCCTATATAATGATGAGGTATTTTCAAATTATTTACAATATTTCTTTTTTAGATTTTTCCTTTATGTACAAACTTATAGTAACAGAATATTTTTTAACTTTTTATTATTCTTAACTTGATCTATTGCAAAATATTTTCTAACCTTTTAATAATAATAATAATAATAATAATAATTTTGTTTTTATATTATTATTATAATAATTAAATTAGTGTACTCAAAAAGAACTTCAGATTTTCTTTATTTTTTATCCTATTCTATTTACAGCTCTTTTTCTCTCTCTCTCTCTTTTGTTTTTTTTTGTTTTTTTTTTGTGTGGTAGGAATTAAAATATAATTAATATTTATTTAATTTGATTTTTCTTTCAACCATTTAAAAAATGAAAATTATTAGTTTTTGAATCCTCGTCATAAAATAATATGAATGTCATATCACTCATATTATAATTGTTCTAAGAATAGTAGAATGCATTGTCTTCTCATTGTTTAAATTAAACATTAAAAAGGATTAACGTATATATTAATTTCCGATGCTCACTTTAGACCGCAAATACGTTATTAATTAATAGATTGTGAAACTAGATTGATTGACACACTCTACATAGATTGTGAAACTAGATTGATTGACACACTCTACATTGTAATGGTCTACAAGGGGTCTACATGTTTCTAGGGGGATTCGAACACCACTGCCTCCAATCATGCATGACCTTTAAGTCAGAGGATGAACCAACTATGCTAGGCCCTGACGGCTCAACTTAGACACAATACCAAGAGTCATTTATCTAATGAGCATGCACAATCTGAAGTTTATTCTTTCTCGCTTTTTACTCTCTCATAACACGACAATCACAACTAATTAAAACCATAAAATAAAGATCTCACAATTTAGGAAGATAATGTTATACTTGTGTTCTGCCATGATCAGCAGTTGCCACCGTTTGAACCACACCAGAAGACCAGCGAACTCCAGGTGTATTTACTGGGACCTGGTCTACACGAACAAAAAATAGTTATCTACTGAAGGGCCCAACCGGGTTCGAACCGGTGACCTCTTGATCTGCAGTCAAATGCTCTACCACTGAGCTATGGACCCATGTTGAAACTTAAATAAATATTTAAAACTTAACTACATATATTAAGTCGTTTATTTTTTATTTTGCCTTTTAAAAATTTGAGAATTAAACACATAAATATTGTTAGAAGAAAGAAAAATACTTGATGTACTCCCAATTTTTATTCCCACTTATGTTCAAATTTACTTAGAGAAAGAAAAAAATGAATGGATAAACAACATGGCCTCCTAGTAAATTGAGCGCATGTCAAATCATAAAAAGTATAAAATGGGAATACATGTAGAATTGTCCTTAGAAATTCGATATTAGAGACCGAAGCACTCATATGGTCCACCAATAATTTAAATTTATCTTATACTTTTTAACAATGAAATGCGATTAAGTGGTGATCATACACCTTCATCTACTCCCCATAACCATCAAATCTGCCATGATCCACCAAACATAAACAAAGAATACCTGAATCCATAATTACATGTCAACTACATCCACGGCACCACCGGGAGAGCCAATTCACCTACGATGCCCCTTAACAAACAACAACAAAAACTGAAACAACTCCGACAATTATGTGCATGACAAACCCTACATATCCATTTAGATACATTAAAAAAAAAAAAAAAAAAAAAAAAAAAAAAAAAAAAAAAAAAAAAAAAAA
>NC_044918.1:19869977-19883770 GCF_003576645.1 Ipomoea triloba | reverse complement strand
AAAAAAAAAAAAAAAAAAAAGACAATAGTGCCCAAACTAGGAAAACCACTTGCACAATTCAAATTGCCTCCAACGAACCAGAACCATTAGATGGCAAAATAAATTAAACATATTAGAGTAATATAAATTATCGGAAATAATAATTAAATCATCAATATGTGCATATTGTACATTTTACTTCATGAAACATTATTACTAATCAAGTATCATTTACTTTTTATTTTTTATTTTTTTAATAAAGATCTTGTGTTTTTTTTTTTTTTGAGTAATATCAACTCTATTACTCCGTACAAGGTAGTATCTGTTCAATAATATAGTCATATAGATATTGTGTTATTACATGTTAAATTAAATGCATATGATATTTATATTTATGCATCAAATTACCGACATATTTCAATAATAACAAGTTTAAATTAAATTATAAAATGACAATTTGTCAAATCTAATTCCCTACAAAGTTTGAGAATTGAAATAAAACTTATGTATATATTAATATGATTTAATTTAAATCACAAATTGTTAACTATTTAAATTAAGTTACAAACAAATTTTACACAATTTATATAAAAAATTTGCAAATAAATTAAACTAAATAAGGAACAAATAATCGTATACCACATTTAGCAATTTTATTAAGCTAACAATTAATTAAAACAAATTTGATTATTATTAATGAAAATGCTTAATGAGTGCTAATATAGTCTTATGATGAACATATCTTGATGGATTCTTTCACAAGGGAGGGCATGCTATGGCCCCACCAGTCCCCTTTCTCTATGCCAACGTTACTTGAATTGGACAAGTATGAATGTATGACAATGTAAATATGATCTGTCCATTTGAAGTTAAACGCGAAATTTCCATTTAAGAATTTCCTAATTAATGAGCATATTATCGCTATCTTCACGTTTATTTCAAGTTGACAAATCATATTTATTAGTCAAATTCGAAGAATACGTTAATTAGTTTTCAGATATAAATGCATTATGATTGACCAATGTTTAAAATTTTTACAAACTTTATTATTTAAGGAGAAAAATCATACAAATCCAACTCATAAAATATTAGACACATAGAAAATAGTTCGATTACCATCAAGCTCAATGCCAATGCGATATTTCTTCATCATATCGTACTTAATGATATTTAGTCCTTCATCGCTCTCCCACATCAAAGTAGTAAAAGGTGGCATATTGCATATTCCTATTCCATTCCCATTCCCATTCCCGCATAACATGCCTAGATCATCCGAGATGCAACATTGTTGGGGTTCCATGGATAATGACATGGCTAGTTGTATCGTTGAGGCAAATGCATTTCTCGGGAAGGGCTCCGACCTGCTCAGGCATGGTCCGCTGAAGTTGAGCACAACGTGTTGTATGGCCTTTAATGAGATGAGTGATCGATGTGCTAATGAGGGCTTTGCTTTTAAGGTCTTCGTTCCTCCTTTGGTGAAAGAATATTGTGGTTTTAGTTGATGATTTTGAAATAATTGGCACGAGTAATGACTAATGAATATGCATTTCAATGTTTTCACCCTATTTCTTATTGAATTAGTGGCGTAAGGCATGTTACGTTTGTATCCTTCTTCAAAAATTCACCCTATTTCTTATTGAATTAGTGGGATAAGTCATGTTATGTTTGCATTGTTCTTCAAAAATTCATAAGGATTTAATGTTTAGTATAACTAACAATTGCCAAGGCTCGAATTGAGTTCGCACACTTAACCCAGTTTTTTTTTTTTTTTAAATCACTTATGCAATTAAAATTAGAAATTTAAAGGGCCCAACCAAGGACCTCTTGATCTGCAGTCAAATGCTCTACCACAGAGCTACGGACCCTTACCGGTCTTAATGATTTAATTAGACAATAAAACTTCAACTACTACTCCTCCCATAAGTTATAGATCTCATATTTATTTTTACACTAATGTACCGTTAAGGAGATATCTCAAATTTCCCAGATAGTAGTAATTTTTTTTAGAAGGCTAATTAGATACCATTTAGACTTGAGGGTTTTTTTTTTTCTCCTCAACTATTGCTTTCATCGTGTGTAAGGATTCATTTGATTGTCAAACTTCTTGTTTGGGCATTGTTGAGAATACAACCAGCCCCAATCAATATTGATTCCACTTTCTCTAGATTCATGACCATACCATCAAAACATGGATCTACAGGCCATGGATGCAAACATTAATTATAAAGGTAAAGGATCGGAAAAGAAAGTGGCATGGGTTATACTTGCTTAGAAGAATCACAACCTTGGAGTTCGAATAAGTTGATAATAGAATTAATTGTTTTGGAGAATTACTATTTATTGGTAAAACTAAATCGAGATCGGTTAATGACTATAAATTTGTTAAATATGAAGTCCTGTGGATGGTCATGGACCATTACCTTATTGTGAAGGAATGAGTTCTTAACTTTGACCATATGAAGGACAACACAGAAAAAAAATGATAGTGGTCGAGTATTATGATTTAATCTTTAAAAAAGAATTGGAGTGAAGATGGTAAGCCAATTAAAATTGATTAAGCTACTAAGTTTGCTCGAATGCGCGTTCAAGTCGATATCACCAAACTTCTTGTAGTGAGATTCCGTCTTCGAAAAAATGTTTGATTCAATCATATTCCTTATACGGTACGGTCCGTGTGACACTTGTACAACATCCTGATCTATCCCCGGTCCCGGGTGTCATCTATCATTGATCTTTTCCCAGAAGCTTAACTTACAGTAATCTTTTTGGTTGCATGCCCATGTACATATATAAAGACGATGACAATTAATAATACACTGACTGCAACATCTAACAAATTTTGCATTTGTTTATGACCTTGTTTGGTAAATAATCAGCCTATCAGTCAATTTTGGCTTATTTGACCACTATTAGTTGTTTGGTTAATAAGCTTTTTGTAACTCTAAAATGCTAAAATTCAAAAGGCTACCCAAAACAGCATTTTCAATTAGCTTTTTGATAAAAGAAATTATACCAAACAGTTATCAGCTAACAGCTAATCCATCAAACAACTTTCTACAATCGGCTAATGTTATCAACAAATCATACCTTCTAACCCAAACCGCCAACCCAATCAGCTAACAGCCATTTACCAAACATGACCTATATCTTCCGATCCAGAATTTCTTTTACTCCACAATCATATCATATTACACATACTGCAGCCACACCGTACCATATCTTGAAACTTCTCATTCATCTAATACTCGATCATCATTATTTATTCATTTATTATGTCTTATTCATCTGTCTCTAATTAGCCCTAGCTTGTTACACTCTTGGAAAAATCTCATTTAATCCCCAGTGACAAGTTTCTTGCAACCGAGTTTACACTATAACTCTAGTCGAGTTAACTCGATAATTTACTTAATAATCACAATCAATGTTTCAAAGCTAGATAAAATGGTTTTCAAACCTTCACCTTACGCAATAAAGAGACTATATTTGATCTTGTTTGATCAAAAAGTCGATTAAGAATATATAATATAATACATACAAAATAATAAATGTACAACCTAGCTCTTATTTTAATTAAAATGGAACACATTATTCAATTCTTTTAATTTATAGTAGAGCTAGATGAATATTACTATATTAGAAAGTAAATTTAGTATGAAAATATCATTCTTTTCAGTAAATTATGGTGCTTAACACACCCGTCACCATTTTTTTTAATTGCTTTTGATCTGTTAGATCTTTTTAGATGGACAACTCTGATCGGTTCATAGTTCTCTCATGTGCGCTTATTCTTATTTAATCCAAATCCTATATGTATAGGATCTATAAAAATTCGGCGGATTTGATTAGATTAAAAAAACGTGGTGACACTTTCGTAATTATCAACAACTTCACTAAGCAAACTTGAACACTTGAATATGCCATCTTTAACAACTAAATATGCAAACCTGGTAAATTTTATAAAATCAACAAAAAAGTTAAATTTTAGATCTAAATTGTAAATGTTAGACCTTAAGCAGTAAAAAGTGAACCACTAAACTAAATAAAACCAAAAAACTTAGTCATAAACTCTAAAATCGAAACCCTAAGTACAGTGCACTTTAGCATTTTTGCAGTGCAATCTTTTAATACTAAATATGCAAAATATTAATACTAAATGTCTAAACTTGAAAAGGTCTTAGAATTATTGCAGGTTGTAGTGTTCAAGTTTGCATAGTAAAGTTGGTGATAAATACGAAAATGCCACCACATTTAAAAAAAAAATTGATTTGATTCAATTCGTCCAATTTTTTTAGATATAAGGCTGAGGTTGATTCTTATTTCTCTCATAATAAGGACTTATTCTCATTTGATCCGATACCATAGGCCTGTGAGAGTTCAAGTGAGAACATCCCATTGTAACAAGTATGAACACATCCACATCATTCATCTTCACAAATCAAAGGTTAGGATTTTACTATTTTTTTTGGGTGTAACCCAGGGTCTCCACCGTCTGACACAGTGGCTAACCTCTCGCTGGATTGTAGGCACCTCTATTGGGTGGGACAGCTGGCTTGGAGATTTAAGGCTGCTACATTCCCAAAGCCAAGTTAGGATTTTACTATTATTAACCGCTCAAGTTTGCAATTATTATAAAATTGTGTGTGTTTCTCTGTGTGTGTGTATATTTGATGCTCAACATATGAGATTAGAAGCTAGGGTGGAATTATTATCGGAAACAAAGCCAAACAAATGAACAATTATCTCTTAATGGTCAGTGAATAAGAAAGCAAAGAAAAGAACAAAAAATGACAATTGTAAATTTTACGGTTTGCCTAATAAACCAAAAAATTTATTCAAAAAAAAACAAAAGAGAAAGAAAGAAAAGTATTCTCTAGCCTCCCATTTTGTCTCTCTCAATAATTTTTGCTTTTGAACATCTCTGTGACATACATGCATGTGACTTTTCACTATTATGTGATCAAGCTTAGTGCCAAACATGACCCTTTTCTATACATAAATTATAACAAATCAGAACAAATGTAGACCTTTTAAAGAAATATTTTATAGGGAAGCAGAGTGAGGCAAGAAAGTGAAAAAAAAAAAAACTATTTAAAAAAGAATTAGATCTAATATCCAAAATTATTAGTTTTACTTATAACTTTATCGTATTTCACTTTATTTGTAATAACGAACACAAATTATCATATTTTCATCTTTCTTTTCTTTCAAAAAGAAAAGTAAAATAGAGATGGTTGTCAAATAAGAAATATATATAAGAAATTATGAAATCATGTCAGCGTGTGTAAAATTTTGAAACTAATTAATCTAATTTTTGGTCATTCAACTATTTAATATATATATATATATATATATATATATATAAAATTAAATGAAACAACATCTTTCTGTGAGACTGTGAAACACAACATGAGACACGATCTACTACAGGAATGTACACAGACTAGAGTCTATGCAATTTGCCCAATATAAGAACACACAATTTAGTGTGTTCGAGAAGATATTGTCTCACTGGAACATTAGCCTATTAGCCTATATGTATGGAGAGGGGTAATTGACTTCAAACCAAACTAATTTGATCTCCTACCCACTTAGTTCTATTATGTCAACATAGTGTTGGAAATATGGTATTTATTTATATTGATGGTAATTCTATGGCTAATGATCAATGATATTTGAAACTTTTTTACTTCTTTTCAATCCGGCCATGTTGGGAAATGGGAATAGTTACTAGTTCTAATTTTATACAAATTTATATTTTTGGTGAAATTGGTTGGACTATGGTCCTATCTATTAATAGGGTTTTGGTTTACATGTCATGGTACGGCAAATGCTAGTGAAAAAGAATTTGTAACTAACTATAGGGGATTTGGTGTATTATTAGCAATTTTATTGGATAACAAATAGTTTTTAATTTTGAGAATTGTTCCAAATATTGAATAATTTGATTTTGAGTATATATGATTCATTCTTTTTTTAGTCAGTTACTTTAATTTTGAGAATTGTTCCAAATATTTTTTAATACCACAGTTAAAGAATTAAAATTAACATTAATTTTAAATTTTTACATGAAAATAATATTTGTAGAAAGCATCTCTATACAATAAATTTGATCGTAAATAGTGAATTAAAAAGTGCAAATTCTTTTTATATCTCACCGATTTTTATAGTTGAAATTAAACATAAGACCACTCACCTTCTAATGAATTTTCAGTATAGAAAATCGACTCACCAAAATGTCTTAGGGTGTGTTTGGTTGGTGGGTTTAGACATATGGAATGAGTATGAAAGTGATTGCTTGTGTTTGGTTAATAGGTTTTGTGAATGCTACTATGGGTTTGAAATACCTCATTAATGAGAAAACCCATACCCTTATTAAATAAGGGTTTCATCTCCCTTCCTCATTTCTTCTTCAACTATTAATAATCATTCCCATTCCACCGGGTTGTTATGCCGTGGACCCAGGTCCACCTTGCAAGGTGGACCTGGGTCTACATTCACATACACTATAGTCTACATTCACAATTTGTAAACTCCACATACACACATTACAGGATTATATGTTTAGTAACTATACTCTACATTCACATACACTATACTCTACATTCACAATTTGTAAACTCCACATTCACACATTCAAAACTCTATATTCACATGTCTTATACTCTACATTCATAACTTGAAAACTCCACATTCATAACTTGAAAACTCCACATTCACACATTACAGGGCTACAAGTTGCTAGAACTTCTTAACTCTATTACAGATTCACGCATGCATAACTCTACATTCACGATTTCTATACTCCATATTCACAATTTGAAACCTCTACATTCACACATTTATGGGCAACTCTACATTCACACAATCATAAATTTACATTCACGATTTCTATACTCTACATTCACACATTTTTGGATAACTCTATATTCAGCAATATATTTACTAAAAAAAAAAAGAAGACAAAAACGACGTAATTTTGGACCCAGGTCCACCTTGCAAGGTGGACCTGGGTCCACAGCATAATTTGCCCATTCCACCCAACTACCAAACATGCTAAATACTTTCACCAAAACCCATTATCATTACCAAGTATTTGATACCCATTCCGATTCCGATTCCATGTGCGAACCAAACGCACCCTTAATTCTTTGTTATTTTTCCACTTAGACACTTTTGTTTACCTTGTTTCTATATACATTCCATGAATTAAATAAAATATTTTCATATAAAAAAAAAAAAAAAAAAACTAACTAAAAGGCACCATCATACATGTTATGGGCGTCTTTTGGTCACCACTTTTTTGCTAAAAATCTCAATCAATATTGTTTTTTTTTTTTTTGAAGATCAATCAATATTGTTTTTTAATTCTTTAAAATGTATTATAACTGAAATCATGAAAATTTTATTTTTCATTAGAAATCATTAACGTAAAAGGAAAAAAATACTACACTAAATTATTTCCATTTTAGTCATTAACATAAAAAGGGAAAAAAAATACTGCATTAAATTGATAACCATTTTAATCGTTAACGGTAAAGGAAAAAAATACTTCACTAAATTGCAAACTACTCTTTAACTTTTGTAACAAATATTTACAGAATTGGATAACTTTCAAAAAGATCAATCGGTGAATTTAAAAAATAAATATAAGAATTACAATAAAGAAAAAACAAAGTATAATTTATCAATGCAATCTGTACAAATTTATTCATTTAGTATTATTTTTAATCAACCTACTTTTTTATATTTAGATAATTAGATTAACATTATCTCGTCTGTCTATTAGCCCTTGTTACACTATACTCATGTGAACTCTTATTTAATCCCCAATGACAACTTTCTGGCAACCCAATTAAAAAATAGATCTTGAAGTTGTTAGTAATGGGTCATTCTTGGGTTTTGAGTATTGGGTTTTTTGTGCTTATACTTAGTTTGAGCTTCAGTTTTGGGTACGCAGAGGTTGTTGAAGGGACTGTGTTTATAAATGGGAAGAGTGCCATTGGAAAAACAGACAATGATTTCATTTGTGCTACCTTGGATTGGTGGCCTTTTGATAAGTGTGATTATGGTACCTGTTCTTGGGACCATGCTTCTCTCCTCAACTTGGTATGTTTAATTTCTTTGTTGCATTCATTTTCTCTTAGCTTTTTGTGTTTGCTAATGTTGTTTGGGTCTCATATGTGGTTGGTTCTTTTGATACTGTGCTGTAGATTTTCTGGTTCTGGTTCTTGATTTTGAAGCTTTGCTTGTGAAGAATTTTGCAATTTTCTTTAATTTGATGCTCAAATGTACTGTTTTGCCATATAGGGTTAAGAAAACTTATTCATCTTTTAAACTTGGTTGCACAGGATCTTAGCAATGCAATACTTTTAAATGCCATAAAAGGTATGGATTTGTGGTTGAGTTTCAAACAAAACAGATTCTTGGGGCCTAATTAACTATCTTTTGCAAATATTTCTAATCTGCAGCTTTCTCACCCCTAAAGATTAGGTTGGGAGGCACTTTGGAAGATGATTTGATCTATGAAACCGAAGATCATAGCCAGCCCTGTCTTCCATTTGTGAAGAAGGAAACAGAAGTGTTTCAGTACACTCAGGGTTGCCTGCCCTTGTCTAGATGGGATGAACTAAATGCCTTATTCCAAAAATCTGGGTAATTCTTGCCCTTTTCTGGTTTAATTTGAACTAATCAGTGTTGTGGTTGGGTAAAAGTCAGAAAACTTAATGGCATTTTGTGTCACATACAGTGCTGTTATTATTTTCGGCTTGAACGTTCTCTATGGACGGAGACCATCACAACCTAATAACACACCTTGGAATTCAACAAATGCTGAATCGCTTATGCGATATACTGTCATAAAGGGTTACACCATCCACGGTTGGGAGCTAGGTTAGATTGGCTACAACTTCTCATCATTTAAACTCGTTCGTCTTTAAAATAAATCCTCGATCACACTTGTTAATACTATGTTTCGAGACTCGCATATGTAGTACATGAATTGGCATTTCAAACATCTCGCAATAGGTATTGTCTATAATTAGAAATGGTATGTTTGTATTTGAGATAACGTTTTGACCTTTATATATACTTGTGAAGCTTACCAAAACCTTATATGGTATGAACAGATACTACAATGTAATAGCCTAATAGGGTCAGTTGTATTAAAAAAAAAAAAAAAAAAAAAAAACCTTATATGGTTTTTTCATAATCAGGGAATGAATTGAGTGGAAGTGGAGTTGGGTTTAGCATCGCAGCAGATCAGTATGCGTTGGACACAATTCACCTGCACAACATAGTGCAGATTATATACAAAGACATAGAAGCTAAGCCGCTGATTTTAGGACCGGCAGGATTCTTTGATGCAGACTGGTACAAAGAATATGTAGACAAAACACACAATTCATTGGATGTGATCACTCACCACATATATAATCTCGGGCCAGGTATCTGATCAGATTTAAACCGCTATATACACAAACTAGTTTTATTTAGTCCTATATTCGTATTGCATCGTAGATCTTAGGAGCAGTTTCCTTGTTTGGGTAATAGGAAAAGACGAACACCTTGTTGAGAAAATCCTTGATCCGTCTTTTCTTGATGGTGAGGCTCGTACTTTTAGTCAACTGCGTAGCCTCCTCAAGAACTCTGGAACTTCGGTGAATTCTTGGGTTGGTGAGGCCGGAGGGGCATATAACAGCGGACGCAACCATGTATCCAATGCTTTCGTTAATAGCTTCTGGTAATGTGCAGCAGAATTTCATGATTCTTAGCTTTAATTCCTTTAAATTGCTCTATGCTGAGTCACATGTTCTTGAAAATGTAATTGTTAGGTATCTCGACCAGCTCGGGATGTCTGCATCATATGGCACAAAGACATACTGTCGACAGTCACTTATAGGTGGAAACTATGGTTTGCTAAACATCACTAGCTTTGTACCAAATCCAGATTACTACAGGTTATTTACACGAATTCCGGGCTTTAATTTGCCCCGAATAACTTTTGTTCTGTGACATATATACGGCTGCACACTAACTATGTGTTGAAACCGCTCTGCAGTGCGCTTCTTTGGCATCGATTGATGGGAACAAATGTTCTGGCAACCAGCTTCTCGGGGACGAAGAAAATACGGGCTTATGCTCACTGCGCCAAGCAATCTGCAAGTTTCAAGTTCAATCAACATTTTCAATAGCACTTAAATCTTTCTTGATCTAATAACAATTTCTCTTTTTTGCAGAAAGGGATTGCCTTACTGTTGATCAACCTCGATGGCAACACTTCCGCGAAGGTGAGAGTTGATTTCAATGGAAGTTCAATGGAGCATAGCAGACACAGAGATGATCATAGCCTTAGAATGAGAGCATTTCTGGTGCCTCAGATTTATGAATTAGAAGCCATGAGTAGAGAAGAGTATCATCTGACAGCCAAGAATGGTGATTTACAGAGCCAGATTATGGTGCTAAATGGGAAGGAATTAGGTGTAGATTCATCAGGGCAAATACCTTCCTTGCAGCCTCAATTTGTGAGCTCGTCGGAGCCCATAACGGTTGCTCCTTTTTCCATTGTTTTTGCTCATATACCATATGTGGTTCAGCCTGCTTGTTCTGCTTAGGGGCAGATACTGTACTTGTTCCTAGCAGGGATTCTTGAAATAATTATAAAAATGGAAAAAGCATAAGACAAAAAAATTGAAGTAGTATTCTCTCTTTGTTGAAAGAAGATGATGGATGATGCAAAAAAAGATATCAATCTGTAAATGAATTGCTCTCAGAACTGAAATAGTATCAAATATCTTCATAAGGTAAACCTAGATTAATCATAACAAAGTTGCAATCTTGGCGCGTAAGAGGCATGTCGTGGGTGTGTTATTATTGATGGGGATATGACTCCGGGAACTAGGCAAATTTGGAGGTAGTTCACATAATAATGTGGACCAAGTCGATAGACGGAAATTATGTTATGGTCAAGGGCGGAACCACCTACATGGTGCAGGGGCCTCCCCCTCCTATTTTTCTTTAATAGTAAAATAATACGGAGTACTTTGAATCTTTTGATCAATTAGTGGTATTGTATATTTTTATTTCTCTTCAAGCACTCAAGCAACATTCTTTGAATAACTGCTTTAATGGTGGCTTCGGCCTTCCAAGTCAAAGAAGAGGGTGATTACATGTCGTGGGGTGTTATTGATGGGGATATGACTTCCGAGAGGCTATTTCTAAGGGCCAATTTTTTTTTGTAAATTATACCCTGGACCATGGTTCAAAACGGTGTCGTTTCTTTTAATGAAAAGAAACGGCATCCATCTGCACCATTCTAAATAAAGTAGCTCTATTTGTGTAACATATTCAGTTTCCTTTTATATACTCTACAGTTTCATTTCAACCCAACTACAGTTTAATTTCGATATAACTATTGTTTCATTCGACATTATACACTCAAATATATGAAACTGTTATTCAGTTTCATTTTATATACAGTTTCATTTCAACACAACTACAATATCATTTCAATTATTCAATATAACGACAATTTCATTGGACAATATACACTTAAATATGTAAAACTGTTATTCAATTTCATTTTATATATACTGCAGTTTCATTTCAACACAACTACAGTTTCATTTGATAATATAAAAACAAATATGAGGCAGTTTCATTTTAGATACACTGTAGTTTCACTTACGTGCTCCATTAAGATGTGACAGCAGTCGTTTCTTTACTTAAAGAAACGACATCGTTTTTGGGTAATGGTCCACAGTATAACAACTGGAAAATTTTACTGTGGGCTATGGTTCACATAGCAGTGCGGACGAGGTTGATAAACGGAAAATTCTATTATGGTACATGTAGCATCTTCTCTCATTATTCAGTTTCATTTTATATACACGATAGTTTCATTACAACACCACTGCAATATTATTCTAAGTCAACTACAATTTTATTTGACAATATACCCTCAATATAAGAAACCGACTATTTAATTGTATTTTATACACCGTGTAAGTTTTATTATAACAAAACTAAAGTTATTCAAATACAATTTCATTTGACAATATATACTCAATATGTGAAATATGTTATTCAATTTCATTTTATACCCAATGTAGTTTAAATACAACACCACCAAAGTTTCATTCTAATTAAACTATAGTTTTATTTAATTATGTACATTCAATATGTGAGACTTGATATTCAATTTCATTTTATGCACAATATAGTTTCATTAGAGTACTATTAAAGTATCATTCTTATTCAACTAGATTTTCATTTGATAATTTACATTCAATATCTGAGACATGTTAATCAATTTCATTTTATACACAGTAATTTTGTTACCGTACAACTAAAGTATCATTCTAATTCAACTATAGTTTTATTTGACAATATATACTTAATATGTGAGATCTGTTATACAATTTCATTTTATACACATTGTAGTTTCATTACAACATCAATAAATAAATAAATAACTGAATTCGCCATAACAAATGTAATGGCCACTGTTTTTTTTCATCAAAAGAAACGACGTCGTTTTGATCATAGTCCATGTGGACCATGGTCCATTGGATTCAAGGGGATCCATTTTTATTGGTGAGGTTTAGGCTCAAGAAGAATAAAAGTTTTGGTGGGCTATGAATTGAAGGGAGGAATGCATGGTGGCCCTACAAGAGGGAGCAAAAAAGTTTTGGTGGGCTATGAATTGAAGGGAGGAATGCATGGTGGCCCTACAAGACGGAGCAAATAGGTGAGGGATTATGACAAATTATCCTGTGGACCCAGGTTCAAAATACACAATTTATATATTGGGTGTCATAATTTATATACTGAATGCTCACAATTTACATATTGAATATGAATGTTCATAATTTTAAACATTCAGTATGTAAATTGTGAACATTTAGTATGCAAATTGTGATACCCGAGTCCATGGTTTAACTATTGGAGGTATTACTAACAAGTTTGAACCCTCAACCTCCCATTTGACCTTTTGAAGAATAAACATTGGGTGTATTTTTCGGACTAGAGTTTTTTGATAATGTTTTCTCCTGCAAATAACAATTTTTTGTGGGATCTCCTGATCAGGAAAATTGAAAACAGCTACCGCGTAGCCTGTGCGCATGGCGCACTGCTGCGCCCAATTGGCACGTAAATATATTTTTATTTTAAACTTTTGTTGTCAAATTTTATTTCCCTTTATTCTTCATCTTTTTTCGTTTTCTCTCTCCCTATCTTTCCTACATGTTAATGCAAAAATCACAAAGAAACTTATATTATTGAGGCCGCTCTAAGTCTTTAAGTAATACATCATCAAACCATTTTTGGCCCCATTACAAATGTACAATCTTAAAGTCATATACATGACAGTACAGTTATAGTTTGCAATTTCAACCTTTGACAGACTGACAGTCAAGCATATAAATGCATTTCATTGTTTAACGTTCTTGCCTCTAATTCTAATTTTGTACTCCGTATTTTGTATGCATTGCAGTGCTCCTCTTGGGGGCAAAATCACTTGTTAGGGTAAATGTTTATCACTTACACCAAAAACAGCTATAGGCCCCGTGATTTGACTCTGATACTACTTGATAGAATTAAGAGCTTATCACTTACTCCAAAAGCTATAACTTGGAGCGAAGACATAATTTTATTTCCTTATATCGCCACACATTTTTTAGATGTTGAACTTGACCTTTACCCGCCTCAGCCCAACAATTCTCCGGCCACTAAATGCTAGACTTGACCTTTACGAGTCTCCACCCAACACCACTTATGTTACGTAGCTGCTCTAAAAAAAAAAAAAAAAAAAAAAAAAA